>NC_086445.1:624702532-624842532 GCF_028390025.1 Pseudophryne corroboree
CTCACGTGGAAGGTGGTCATGCTATTAGCCTTGGCTTCGGCTAGGCGTGTGTCAGAATTGACGGCTTTGTCACATAAAAGCCCTTATCTGGTTTTCCATGCGGATAGAGCAGAATTGCGGACCCGCCCACAATTTCTGCCGAAAGTGGTTTCATCCTTTCATATAAACCAACCTATTGTGGTGCCTGTGACTACTACTGACTTGGAGGATTCCGAGTCACTGGATGTGGTCAGGGCTTTGAAGGTTTATGTAGCCAGAACGGCTAAGGTCAGGAAAACAGAATCTTTGTTTATCCTGTATGCTTCCAACAAGCTTGGGGCGCCTGCTTCAAAGCAAACTATTGCTCGCTGGATCTGTAACACGATTCAGCAGGCTCATTCTGCGACTGGGTTGCCGCTGCCTAAATCGGTTAAGGCCCATTCCACAAGAAAGGTGGGCTCTTCTTGGGCGGCTGCCCGAGGGGTCTCTGCATTACAGCTTTGCCGAGTGGCTACTTGGTCAGGTTCAAACACCTTTGCAAAGTTCTACAAGTTTGATACCCTGGCTGAGGAGGACCTTGTGTTGCTCATTTGGTGCTGCAGAGTCATTCGCACTCTCCCGCCCGTTTGGGAGCTTTGGTATAATCCCCATGGTCCTTACGGAGTCCCCAGCATCCACTAGGACGTTAGAGAAAATAAGATTTTACTCACCGGTAAATCTATTTCTCGTAGACCGTAGTGGATGCTGGGCGCCCGTCCCAAGTGCGGACTTCTTCTGCAATGCTTGTATATAGTTATTGCTTAAATAAGGGTTATGTTATAGTTGCATCAGGGTTTATCTGATGCTCTGTGATTATTCATACTGTTAACTGGGTAAAGTTATCACAAGTTATACAGTGTGATTGGTGTGGCTGGTATGAGTCTTACCCTGGATTCCCAAAATCCTTTCCTTGTACTGTCCGCTCTTGGGCACAGTTTCTCTAACTGAGGTCTGGAGGAGGGACATAGAGGGAGGAGCCAGAGCACACCAGAATCTATATTCTTTCTTAAAGTGCCCATGTCTCCTGCGGAGCCCGTCTATTCCCCATGGTCCTTACGGAGTCCCCAGCATCCACTACGGACTACGAGAAATAGATTTACCGGTAAGTAAAATCTTATTTTTTCAAACCTGTACTGATTGGCTGGAGCGTTATCACCTTCCACTTATCACTTTTTTTTTATCACTTCTCCAGGCTTAATACATCTGCCCCTATATGTTCAACTGGAATACACAACTACAGCGGTGATTTATGTACCAAAGGTTATCTTTAAGTCCACAAGTTGGACTGAGGGGCTAATTCAGACTTGATCGTAGCTCCACGGCTACGATCAGCCACCCTGACGTGTGAGGGGACGCCCAGCACATGGTTAGTCCGTCCCGCATGTCTGGCCCTCCCCCTGCTGCATGAGTGCGATAGCATCGCACAGCAGCGATGCTAGTGCACCCGGCGAGTAAGTCCCTACCTAGCAGGTGACTTTTCGCCGCATCCCAGGTTGCAGCGGCTGCGTGTGACGTAACGCAGCCACCACAGCCTGTCCCCCACATGGTCTGAGCACGCCTGTGTTACCCGGGCCGCGACCCCAAAATGGCAACCAAACGCCGCTGGCCCGCCACCACCCACCCAGCGACCGCCTCTGCCTGTCAATCAATGCTGATGCATCTCTGGCATGCACATGCGCACTGCGGCGCATGCGCAGTTTAGACCTGATGGCCTGCTGTGCGAAAACGCATAGCAGCGATCAGGTCTGAATTAGCCCCTGCATGCAGTCTTTAACAACCGTATTCAGTTGACAGAAAATTGTCTTTTAAAATGAAGGGGATAAATTTACTAAAGGTCGATTTCAATCATTTTAGATAGATTTGAAATCAAACTTAATCGAATAACATATATGTTGTGTTTCGGGGACGGAATCACACATTTATTAAGACTATTTTTGATATTGCTTTTTAAATGCTAATACAGGTAGAGTATCCCTTATCCAAAATGCTTGGGACCAGAAGTATTTTGGATATCGGATTTTTCCGTATTTTGGAATAATTGCATACAATAATGAGATATCATGGTGATGGGACCAAAGTCTAAGCACAGAATGTATTTGTTTCATATACACGTTATACACACAGCCTGAAGGTAATTTTAGCCAAAAATTTTAAGAACTTTGTGTATTAAACAGTTTATGTACATTCACACAATTCATTTATGTTTCATGTACACCTTATACACACAGCCTGAATGTCATTCAATACAATATTTTTAATAACGTTGTGTATTAAACAAAGTTTGTGTACATTGAGCCATCAGAAAACAAAGGTTTCACTATCTCACTCAAAAAATTCCGTATTTCGGAATATTTGGATATGGGGTACTCAACCTGTAAATGTGCAGATTAGATCCTGAAACACATCACCATCGATGGTGATGTATTTGAAATCCGATCTAGATCAATTAATATTGACCTTTAGTAAATTTACCCCTTAGGGGTATATGCAATCCCGGGCGAATCGCGGCAAATTATCGCCGTTTTTTTAATTCGACACAATTCGACAGGTGAATTCCGGCAGGTGGCTGCCGGAATTCACCATATTCAATAAAAAACGGATTCGACATTCCCGCGGGCGAAAAACGGGCCGATTTGCCGGATTTTGCAGCGAATTAAAAAAACGGGAAAAACCCGGTAAAAAATGGCGTGGGGTCCCCTCTCCAAAGCATAACCAGCCTCGGGCTCTTCGAGCTGGTCCTGGTTCTAAAAATGCGGGGGAAAATTTGACAGAGGATCCCCCGTATTTTTAAAACCAGCACCGGGCTCTGCGCCTGGTGCAAAAAATACGGGGGACAAAAAGAGTAGGGGTTCCCCGTATTTTTTACACCAGCATCGGGCTCCACTAGCTGGACAGATAATGCCACAGCCGGGGGTCACTTTTATACAGTGCCCTGCGGCCATGGCATTAAATGTCCAACTAGTCACCCCTGGCCGGGGTACCCTGGGGGAGTGGGGACCCCTTCAATCAAGGGGTCCCCCCCCCAGCCACCCAAGGGCCAGGGGGGTGAAGCCCGAGGCTGTCGTCCCCCCCCCCCCCCCCCCCATCCAAGGGCTGCGGATGGGAGGCTGATAGCCTTGAGAAAAATGTCAGAATATTGTTTTTCCCAGTAGTACTACAAGTCCCAGCAAGCCTCCCCGCAAGCTGGTACTTGGAGAACCACAAGTACCAGCATGCGGGAGAGAAACGGGCCCGCTGGTACCTGTAGTACTACTGGAAAAAAAATACCCAAATAAAAACAGGACACACACACCGTGACAAGTGCAACTTTATTACATACTGCCGACACACACATACTTACCTATGTTGACACGCCGACTGCCACAGTCTCCGACGATCCGAGGGTACCTGTTAAAAAATTATACTCACCTTCCAGCGTCCAGAGATACATCCACGTCCAGAGTATTATCCAGGTACTTGGCAAAATAAAAAAAACGCAAAGACCCGTGCCAGCGGACTGAAAGGGGTCCCATATTGACACATGAGACCCCTTTCCCCGAATGAGCCGGGACCCCACGTGACTCCTGTCACTGAGGTCCCTTCAGCCAATCAGGAAGCGCTACTACATGGCGCTCACCTGATTGGCTGTGCGCTGTCTGTGCTGTGACAGCGCATCGCACAGCTCGCTCCATTACTTGCAATGGTGGGAACTTTGCCGTCTGCGGGGGGTTACCCGCGGTCAGCCGCTGACCGGCGGGTGACCCCACCGCTAGCCGCAAAGTTCCCACCATTGAATATAATGGAGGGCGCTGTGCGATGCTCAGACAGCGCACAGCCAATCAGGTGAGCGCCACGAAGTAGCGCTTCCTGATTGGCTTAAGAGACCTTTCTGTGACAGCTGTCACGGAGAGGTCTCTCTGCATTCGGGGAAAGGGGTCCCATGTGTCAACATGGGACCCCTTTCAGTCCGTGTGGTACGGGTGTCCGGTTTGTTTTTTTTAACAAGTACGTGGATTTATCTCTGGACCATGGTTGAGGTGAGTATATTTATCTTTTCTTTTCAGGTACCCCTGGATTCTACTTGGAGAAGAGGACCGATGTCGGCGTGTGAACATAGGTAAGTATGTGTGTCGACGTATGAAATAAAGTTTTACTTTCACGGTGTCTGTCTCCTGTTTTTATTTGGGTATTTTTTTTCCAGTAGAACTACAGGTACCAGCGGGCCCGTTTTTCTCCCGCATGCTGGTACTTGTGGTTCTCCAAGTACCCGCTTGCGGGGGAGGCTTGCTGGGACTTGTAGTTCTTCTGGAAAAAAACAATATTCTCTAATTTTACCAAGGCTATCAGCCTCCCATCCGCAGCCCTTGGATGGGGGGGACAGCCTCGGGCTTCACCCCTGGCCCTTGGGTGGCTGGGGGGGGGGACCCCTTGATTGAAGGGGTCCCCACTCCCCCAGGGTACCCCGGCCAGGGGTGACTAGTTGGATATTTAATGCCACGGCCGCAGGGCACTGTATAAAAGTGACCTCCGGCTGTGGCATTATCTGTCCAGCTAGTGGAGCCCGATGCTGGTGTGAAAAATACGGGGGACCCCTACTCTTTTTGTCCCCCGTATTTTTTGCACCAGGCGCAGAGCCCGGTGCTGGTTTTAAAAATACGGGGGATCCCCTGTCAATTTTTCCCCCGCATTTTTAGAACCAGGACCAGCTCGAAGAGCCAGAGGCTGGTTATGCTTTGGAGGGGGGACCCCACGCCATTTTTTTTCCGGGATTTTACCATTCCATCTATAAAAAAAAAAAAAAAAAATATATATATATATTATTTTTAAAAATTATATAAATAATACTTGTGCCTCCAAAAAAGACAAACCTAGTACCTAATCCCTTCTAATATAAATAGATCTGATATTACCAAGAAAAAAACCCACAAAAAAAACATGTTTTAAATTTTTTTTATTGGTTTCACCCTCCAAAGTGTGGCGGATTGAAAATGACGAATTTACTGTCTAAAAGCACTGTTGTCGAATTTCCAAACTTGAATTGAATACACTTTGGTCGAATTGCAGCACTTGTATCATTGCAGAAAAGTCGAATTTGACAAAAGTCGAATTTCAAAAAGTCGAATTTTGAAAGTCCGTTTTTTTGACGGAAAGCACTGAATTGCATTGGCGATTTATTTTTTTTGGCGAAAAATTCCCGAAATTCGACAATTTCGGGAATTCGACCGCAATTGCATATACCCCTTAGCCTTCAAGCATTATGTGTGCTAAAATTAATAAAAAAATTGCACATCAAAATAATTATCAACAATGCAGTAGATTAGTTAAGGAAATGATAACTGTAAATTCCTTTTTTTTTTAAATGTATTACCTGTGCAAACCTTTCTGAGGTTGCTAACGACTTCCTATTTAAATATAATAGTAATAGAAGAAGCCTCTGGGAACAGAGATGCCAAGGCACACTGTTTCCCTGGTCTATGTATGTCTCCCTTTCTTCTAAAAACTGCTCACTATGGAGGAAAGAAATAATGCAAGTCTACGCTTGCAATAATGGTAGTATTTTAATATCCAAGTGAATTTCACTTTTTTGCCGGTTAATATCCTTTGACACCTAGCTTGCCTACAAAATTACGCATTCAGCTGTTTATAATTTAAAATATGTATTGGTAAATCCGATTAACAATGCTACGAGTATGAAATATAACTGAGCGTTTTCTCTTTTTCAAAAATCTTTAGGTGACGTTTTTGCAGACTTCAAATCTTCTGGAGGAGATGATGGTTTCACAGACTTTAAAACTGCTGACAGTATATCTCCTCTAGATACTCCACTGAGAGAAACCCAATCAACTCTCACATTTCCTATTGGCCCTCCTCTACAGAAATCACCAACTCAATTAAAGCCTTCATCGAATCTTGATTCTTTTACTTCTATAACAGGTCATGCCTTCCCAAAGACATTTCATACATCCAAACCTGTATCCTTATCTGTTCCCCCACTTTCATTATCATCTCCATCACCATTGTTATCAGCATCTTCATATGTCCCTGTTTCAGCTGCTCCTGCTAAAAATTCTTCAATACTTGATGACTTTGGAGACTTTACACTCTTTGGGCTATCAACCAACACTACTGTTAATGGTCAAATTGACTTTGCCGATTTTATGACGAGTAATATCAGTTCTGTTGGACAAAATTCTGATGCTTTCAAGCAGGAATCCAGCACTGTTGACTTAATACTATCTACTACGGTTACCCAGAATATTCAACCTACATCCTCTGCATCAGTTAACAAGTATGAATTATTTGAACAACTTTCTCTGGAAACAACATCTTCCACAGGGTTTGATGAACCTAAAGATACTACCAATGTCACAAAAAACAATGACTTTACTTTCCAGTATGACAAATTCAACACTGCAGAGAACAGTTCAGAGAAATCATTTGTGGATAAGTTTGCTGCTCTAAAACAAGCCAAAGAGGACTCTTTGTCCATTAAATCCTTGGATCTTCCTTCCATTGGTGGTAGCAGTTTTGGAAAAGAAGACTCAGAAGATGCTCTTTCCATCCAATTTGACATGAAGTTGCCAGATATGGGCGAGGAATTGAAGCATGTTATGTCTGATAGTTCTCTGGATTTGCCAACGGGTAGTGGTCAGCATCCACCTGCTGCAGGTGAGGAACTGGTTAGATTACTTTGGTAAAGATGTGACAGGTGTAGAAAATGATATGCTACATGTTTGTGAGCTTGCAGTGTTACTTTTTCAGCTCTGTTTTTGTGGAAAACAGTGAAGGATTTATTTGTGCAATGGTTTAATATAACTCCTTAGATTATATTTAATTAGCATGTTGTATCTGTGAGTTTCAAATGCAGAGAGCAGCACAGGGTACTTTAGTATATAGCTTAAAGGAGAAATATACTCATAAGTGTAATTGCTTTTCACTTTTTTTTGTTTCTCCATATATGACCTGTAAGTATCATTTATTTCATACATGAAACATCGTGGGCTCATGATTTTGCTTTGTAAGTTATTGTCCCTTTTAAAAAAACGTCCAAGATTATCTGGCATCCAGGCATCATTTCATCCGGCCCCATGTCTTTGAGTACTAATTGTTAATAAGTTGTTTACCTCAGCTGAAGTAAAAGTAAATGTCACTCTTAGATGCCGGTGACATATCATCGTATGTAAATGGATAAATGGAAAAAAATATCTGCTCTTGACATGCCTGAAACAGTATTACTAATCTTTCTGAAAACATTATCAACCATCTGTGAAGTAATTCCTCCTATGGCTAAATTGTAGTCTTATATAAAGCAGCATTTCCATTTTAGGCTGTGGTAAACTGAGTATTTTGGTATTTGCTCTTATGTGGGAAAACCCTATGTGGGATTGTTGCTCTATAACTTGGAGCAGTATGTACAAGTGTCTGGTAACTCATAGTAGCCTAAGAAATAATAAAAATAGCAGCACTTATTTTGCAGTGAACCTCTAAACTAACTAACTTTTTTTTCTATATTGCCAATAAGTAAATATATCTGAGCCACCACTACAGACTAAATATCACAAATCTTTTTTGAATAACAAATAATCACACATTAAGAAAGGGCACTTGTATAAAATAATAAAAAAGGTGCATAAAACACGTGACCAGACATTAAATCATTATTGATTAGGCCATATAGATCATCTAAATTAAAAACCATGCATATACTGTATTTGTGCATCTCCCTTATTACCTAGAGGAGCACCTCTATTTCATCCAAAAAGAAAACCCTTTAGTTTATAATATTGCCACACAAGATGCGTTAAAAAGAAACGCATGGTAACCAATTGGAATCTGTCACTTTTATAAGTGCATCTTATTCCCCTTTTCCACTGACATGAAAATCCCGGGTTATTGCATTTGATCCCAGGTTTTCTGCAGTAGAAACAGCAAGCAGAGTTTTTCTCAGGAAGAAACTGGGTAAGGCTCAGTGTAAACGGGCAGTACATGGATGCAGTGCACGTGTATGCGACGTCCATTCAGTGCACAGAGAAGGTCATTCAGGTGCGGTTGCACGTGCGACCATCGCCGCAAAGTACCAGTTTTGGATACTTTGCACATGAGGAGGGCCCGTTCTGCGCATGTACAAACAGTCCCTGTGCCAACAGACACAGCCCGGCATCAGACAGCTATTTTTAGGGCGGCAACAGCCTTCATTTGTGAAAACATATGCGTCTTGCCGCCGTTTTGAGGGTGGGGAGAGGTAATGGATTACTGTGGTAGCACTGAGATTTCCTGACCTCTGTGATGGGTGGCTTGCGCTGCACCATTGGTACCATAAGCCATCCGATGGTGACTGATCCGATGCTGCATCCTAGGATGCAGGTCGTATCACTAGTGCAGTAGGAGGCGTCTGCTTGTGATAGATGCCTCCTGCTGCATCACCATACAGTGCTGTCACAAGCTGCAGTTATAGCTAATCTAAAAGCACCTGAATGAGCCTCAGAGACGGAGGCTGTGGACAGACCATCAGCTGCCAGAGTGCTGAGCTCGCTCCCAGTGTGACGTGGAGTGCTATCAACATGGGGGCATGGCCTAACAGGAGCAAGGCCACACCCTGGTGGTCCCAACAAGATTATTGCACATGTGTGTAGTGTAAAGGGCTATGATGCAGGAATAATCCAAGTCTGAGCCGCAGTGGAAATGGGTTTGTTCCAGGTCTAACCCGGTTTGGGTGTTCCAAATCTCAGGTCATGGAAAAGGGATATAAGAAAATGAAATACATCATCGGATTGTGCACATTGCACCACGTTATTAAATAAGGGCTCTTGTCAGCATTCCAGCAGTCAGAAAAGTGACACTGGAATCCTGACACTGCTCGGAATACCAACGCTGGATCGCAATGCTGGCTCCGGGATCCTGTATTTAAGTGTGTTGGGACAGCTGAGAGGTGAGCCGCGAGTGGGGCAGATTAGGTTTAGGCTGTGGGGGGAATGTTACGGTTAGGCTGCAGGGTGGGTGGTTTAGGGTTAGGCACCACCAAGGAGGGTTAGGCTGCTGGGGGGAGGGGTTTAGGTTCAAGTTGAGCATTAGTAGTAGCATACAATACTTGCCTAGTAGGTGTCAGGATCCCGAGCGTCAGGATTCTGCTGTCGGTATTCTGACTGCCGGCATCCTAAGTGCTCAGGATCCCGCATACTATCCCTTAAAAAAGGCTCTGTGTTCGAAATACAGTTTAAACAAAGCCGGCTGATGGACATTATCCCTGTTCCCTCACAGTGGAGGAACTGGGAAATGTCTCCTTCCCTGTGAAGGAACCCAGATAATGTGGCCACATTTACTGTGTCATTTCTCACAGTGTACTGTATGTCCACAAGAGCTACTGGGTTAGAGGCTGGCGATAACAAGTCTGTCAGTTTGACAGGCATTTTATCTGATCTTGTATACCCAGCAGTAAACCCTTGTTTTTATTGTTCAAAAAAAAAATGTTTATGAGGAATGTATCCATATAATGTTCCTTTTATGTCATAAGTATAGTACTTTGCTAATGCAGGCTCATGGCAAGTTCATCAAATAACACTCTACTTTACATTTTGCTACTAAGTTGCTGTTCAGGTATTTCAATTAATCAGATTAACCCTAAGTTCCTATATGAAGGGCTGAGCAAAACACCTAGTGATTTCAATATAATATGGTGGCTCTGAGGCAGTATTTGGCCCAATGATCACATGATACAAAAATGAAATACAGTCTTTTAGTTTGTCTGTTGGTGCACTGCCTCTGTTGGAAATAAAGGTATGAGATATGATCACAAGTGCTACACAAATATTTCTAAACCATACTTGCCTATTCACCATAAATGTTGAGGACGCTCCTGAGTTTTACTGAACTCTTTCAGACTCCAAAGAGAGTATACCAGTCTCCCAATCCTCCGACTTCTGAAGAGCTCAATGACACGATTCACAGAATGTCACAACCTCAATCCTTGCTGCACAATACCATGAATGACAATATTGTACATCAGGGCAGGGCTGTGACTGTGTTTTTCATGTTATAATTAATTGATAGAACCTTTTTAAAAAGCGATCAATTGGAAGAAAAAAAAATCAGTGTGGTTCTTTTTTGTTTCTATAGCATAAATCACTGTGATGATGTTTTGATGTTGCTGGTAGTGATTTATTATGCTGAACTACGATGGCAACCACAGTGACATGATGTAGTGGACAGAGAGGCTTTGAAAAACCCCTCTGAGCTCTGTCTGAGCCATGATATCCTCCCTGCAATGTTATTACATGTCCTGATGATGTGTCTGGCAGCTATTTTGGCAATCAAGGAGAGAGATTTTAAAAAGGAAATGATTTATAGCAAGATAGCTAAGACACATTATAGATGCATGCATGAAAGTTATTTAACATGTTTAAAAAATATATATATTTTCTATATGGGATTGTTTTGTTTTTTTAGCCATAGACTCCCATTGTTTACAGTCTTGTTCTTTCAAGCTAGAGTTCGCTCATCTTTAATTGCAAGTCCTTTTCTAAAAAGATATCACTACGTAGTAGTGACATTGTGCAGTGTTATTTTCCCAGCTACTATTCTGGAAGTCCTACATTGTTTTGTTTTGCACAATAATGATCTCCTCTCATTACGTTACCTGTATGTTTGAAAAGTATTATCATTTTTGCTTTTCTTTGTTTAAGTCAGACTCTTGGCTCTTGATACTTGTATTACGTGTATATATATATATATATAGACTACTCCTTTAATTCCTCTGTGTCCTCCTGCATTTTGGGATGAGGAGACTGTTTGATCCAAAATGCCAAATGGTAATGTGCAGTATTTACGTGCCTGTAATGGGGTGTCTGCCCTTCACCAGGCATTTATTTATATATTATATTTATACGGGTTGGTATCGAAATACTGGCGCCCGTCATTCCGATGGTCATAAACCAAACTGCAAGATGCTGGGTGCCAAGATGCGGGCACACTGCACTTGCCAAGCTGCAGGCACAGTGGCGCGCTGTGAACGCCATGCTATTTATTCTCCCTCCAGAGGTGTCGTGGACACCCCAAGTGGGGGGAATAGGTGTTTGTATCCTGGCGGTTGGTATCCCGGCGCCAATATGCTGAGTGCCAGGATCCTGACAGCCGGGATATTGAATGCCTCCCTATTTATACAGTGCCACTCCCCCTCCCTTCACCCCATTAGTATATAGCGTTATGTAACAAACTGTTTTTCTTTGGCATCTTCTCCTTCCCATTCAGATGCTGCATTTATTCTACTTTAGTCTGATGTGGGTTTTATTTGCTGGCCTAGGCTTGACTGCCACAAGGAGAATAGAAAGGCCCCTTTACATCTTCTCTTATCAAAGGCCTTTTCATTTCATTTTTATTTGTTTGTGCAACAGAAAATTGCCTTTAAACAGTTTGTACACTGTACACACTTTTTAGCTGTGTTTTGATTTGAGAAGTGACTATAATAATTCAAATAAAATTATCTAATGTCACAACACTTGTTCTAAGGTTTGTGCTTAAACATTTACGTATCTTTTGCTATTATGTTACTTGCATGTAATAAACTGTTGAATTTCCAATTACCTTATTTGCCTTCTGAAGAGTTGGTATTTATTATGCTATCTATTGTATACATGGATTAATGCACCTCCTGCTGTAAAATTATAGGGATTATTTGATGTCACGGAACAGTTCTGTGGCTATATAAAATCTGTGGGAGTGCTTTATACAAATTACAGAAATTTCAAGTGACTTCCAGTATCTGTAATAATATACAGTAGGGTATGCATTATTCTTTATAATATGCATATTTTTCTAGTGAAATTGTAGGAATGTGATCAGAACTAGTATTATTTATTTTTAACATAAAATGTATTATTAACATTACTGGTGTGTTATATGCTTATTACAAGTAGAGTTAACATTATACTGGTAAAAGCTGTCTAGTGTCTTAACTGCGCGTCCATTTTCACCATGCTTTCCTGTATAGCTTTATCCTTATTTTTGTTGATTATGGTTTATTTCGTTTTGCACACTTATTTAATATTCCATGTTGGCAATTTCTTTCTCCATGATGCTTTTTTGTTTACGGGTACCATGTCAACCATTTATTTTCTTGTCTTTGGTGCCTTTGGCTACTCATATAGTGTTTTTTGTTTGTTTGTTTCCTCCACTGTGTTGGACTCGTGGTTTGTATTAATGAGTTATGATTTACAATGATATGCGTTTATCATTTTCTTGCATTGTATTAGACTCTATTCTATGGGCAATTTATTCCTACAATAAGTAGGTGGAAATGCCATTGAACTGTTGTATTTATGGAGCATTTTTATATGTTTTATTTATTTAATAATAATGTTCTGTATTTTTTTCTGTTGGTGTGCCAACACTATTTGTCTTGTTTTTTATTCTGTCAAAGGAAAAAGGCAATTTCTGTAATTTTGCGGCTTTGTCTTGTTCTCCCTAGTTTTTGGTTTTTAAAATTGTTTATTCTGGATTAAAAGAAAGAGCATTGGTGGCTTTTGCTCACTATAAACTAACAGTATGCTGTAGGTGGAGCCCTGGTTCCCCATTACTTTCATCATTTCTTTCACTTCTACTGTGTGTATTTTTTCTGGTTTATAAATAAATTGCAATATATATTATGCTACCTGGAGTGTTCTGCTGGTGTTTTTATTTGTTCCACTACATCAGTATAAATATATTGAAAAATGTTAGCACTGTCCATCTAGGCTGGCTCATACTTAGGGGGGAATTCAATTACCCGCTGTAAAAATGGGAGGTAGCCTTGGGCTTTAACATCCAGCGCTATTCAGATGGATTCCTGAATTCCCCCCATTGCCTTGTTAACACCCGTTATAGTACTGGGTTAACGGGTGTTAGCGTTGTTGTGGTACACTTTAAACCCCAAGTTACCTGCCGAGGCAGGTGAAAATAAATCCCTTATTACTGCTGGCTTCAGGGGAAATTGGATAGCCTTGGAGGATCAATTAACACACGGTAATCTACAGCTGCTAATTGATTACCCCCCTTAATGGTTAACATGTCTATTAACTCAGGACTAAGGAGGAAGGCCAAAAACTTACTGTTAGCACAAGTGGCTGCCGGCGCCAGCATTTCAGCTCTCACCCACCAGAGATGCACGAAAAGTAACCCGTTTGAGCGCTCAAACTGGAATTTCCTCGCCAATCAGTTTAGTTGGGTTTAGCTGCTAGACCCGACACGAATGGGCGCGATAAGTGGCATCAATTGAATATCACCCCTTCAATCTCCCATCACTTTAGATGGGAGTTCAGAGGGCAATATCAATTGAATTCCCGCCCCACAGTCTGTAATATTTTGATAGCTTTGCTTTTAACTAACAACTATGCATGTAATTAATTTAGTATAGTTATTTTATTTCACAGTTTGATAGATAGATAGATAGATAGATAGATAGTCCACTTATAGATCCGCACTCACTCAGTTATTTAGAACAACAAATGCTGGTGTGCGTATAACTCAGGGCAGTCCATTAGCTTAGATCACCCATTTATAATTGTAAGTAAATGATGAGTATGCATACTTCCTATAGATACTGTAGATATAGGTATTTTATTTAAATATGTGTGTGTATGTGTGCGTGTCTGAGTGTGTGTGTATATATGTATGTGTATATATGTATATGTGTGTGTGTATATATATATATATATATATATATATATATATATATATATAAAACAAATAGTGAAAGCGCCAGTGTACTTGTGTATAGATAGTCCAGCAAAGCTAACAGATGATCTGTAGGGAGTCTGCACTTATAACCACGTATATCAGGGCCGCTGCTCCCCTACTCCAACTCCAGAAACCCAGGATTCATGGGTGTAATTTCTAACAAAAAAGACAAAAGAAGAGGGGGCGCTCCATAGTGCATAGAAGTTTTAATTCAAACAGACAGATAAAAGACTGTAAACTCCAGAGAGATGTGACTCGTACCAGAGAATAAAACACTGTGGGCTGGTTACCACACGACATATAATGTTACCATCCAGGCAATACTCGTCCCGCAGTTTAACGACTCTCCAGAGCAGACCATATGAAGCTGCCAGCCGGAAAAGATGTTTTAGCTTCACACGGACCCGCCGTGTGTGTGAGCTGCTGCACTGGATCGCTTAGACACAGTAAAGGATTGCTGGAGGTGCAGATAGAGAGCGCGCTGTCAGATAAGGGTGTGATCTGACAGCACGCTCTCTATCTGCACCTCCGGCAATCCTTTACTGTGTCTATGCGATCCAGTGCAGCAGCTCACACACACGGCGGGTCCGTGTGAAGCTAAAACATCTTTTCCGGCTGGCAGCTTCATATGGTCTGCTCTGGAGAGTCGTTAAACTGCGGGACGAGTATTGCCTGGATGGTAACATTATATGTCGTGTGGTAACCAGCCCACAGTGTTTTATTCTCTGGTACGAGTCACATCTCTCTGGAGTTCACAGTCTTTTATCTGTCTGTTTGAATTAAAACTTTTATGCACTATGGAGCGCCCCCTCTTCTTTTGTCTTTTTTGTTATATATATATATATATATATATATATATATATATATATATATATATATAGTTTGAATATAGTTTGGTATATTTTAGTACATTATTTTTACATTATGAAGGTGATATACAGTTATGGAATACGGGTTCCTGGGGTCGGTATTGTCACTGGCTGTCTCCTGACTGCTGGTCACATAACTGTATCCCATGGAATACATTATCCAGAATCTGTTATCCAAAAAGGTCAAGACACCTGTAGGATATATAAAATATACACTTCTCCCTACTGTCTGTGAAACTATTAAACGAGAGGTGCAAATTCAGGGACTTTTTACTATACTTTAGACACAATGCTTTGAAATCCAGAAAGACCCCAAATCTAGAAATTTATTGGGCGCCAACATTCTACTCAAATCTCATAAATGTGCTGCTATATGTTCACATTTTAGAATAGAATAAATCTATGTATTGTGTACTACAGTATAAAATATGTATGCTTCTAAAGGTGTGGGGATGGAATACCGGCGGCCAGGATCTATGAGGTCTGTAAACCAACATGGGGATCCCGACCGTCAGAATGCTGGCAGCGGGTCGAGCCAGAAAGGCCCTTGCGGACTCTCTGTTCCTACTCTATGGGTGTCGTGGACACCCACGAGTGGGAATAGCCCTGCCGGTGCACTCCTGGTCTGACAGAACTTTACGACCAATCAACCTGTGTTAGAGTTAGGAAAACCTCTATGGCACAATGAACAACAGATTTACTACTGCCAAACATATACATTTAAAGTGTGCTTGTATGTTGAAAGTTTTCTTCCAGGTAGGTAGGTAGGTGTAAAGTTGAAGGGGACAACGCCTATCTTTTCTAACACATGAGTTAATTACCTCCGAAGACACTGCATGCAATGTTTCCTGATCTTAATTGCTGGCTGGAATAGCTTCCATGTGACATCATCTTTGTGGAAGGGGGCATTTTAATGCACGGTCATTCCAATTAATAGGATTTGATGTATCGATTTCTTACATTACACATGATGGCATGTGGGAATATGCTACAATATGTGGCTTTGTAATCATTCTATGGGGGAATTCAAATGTTTGAAAAGTCAGTTGGGTGTCTGTTTTTTCCCTGTCTATTATATAGGGGAGAAAAACAGACACCCAGCTGACTTTTTAAACAATTGAATATCCCCCTATATGCCTGTAATAGTACCTATTTGTCATCCTCAATTTTTAGGTGCCTGCACACTTTTACACTTTTTGGCCAGTGGAACTGCTCCTTTTAAATCAACCTTCACTTGGGTTTACAGACCCATGTGAAAATGTGAATGATGGAAAGAGGAATTTTCATTTTAAAGTACAACTTACGGACACTTTTTTATTAAGACTTGCTATCAATTAAGTTTTTCCATTTTTATCTTAAAATATTGCTCAGTTTACTTTCATTTATGTCTTAATAGAACCCTAAAATTGACAGCAGCACTGTCCTCTTTACTTGTCACTTTTGTGTGCTTGAATGATTACTTTGATCAAATTGTGCCCAGAAATTTACTTCACTATAAAAGTGCAACTGGAAGAGCACAAAAATATGTAGAGATCTGGTTTCCATCACCTCTTTTCTTTTCTTTTTTTCTTTTCTTTTTTAACAGGGAGAGGAACACTATGCACTCCCCCAAGACATAGTCTTCCCTATAAAATGTGCCTTCTACACACATTTATATTATTTAAATTAATTTTAGTTTTCACCTGTGGTTTCAAATAAGGATGCACTCAATATCCTAATCAATACTCTTCAAGGGAAGCCTCAGACCCACTGTGATAATATCTGGTTTATAATCGCTCTATGTCCAGACACGCGTTTCCAAAGGCAAATGTTTATAGTGAGCGGGAGTACCCCATAGGTTCATAGATCACACCGCAAAGGACAATAGAAAACCATAACCTTACGTTGTACAGATAAATCCAAAAAATACCATATATAATACCAGCTCCTTTTAAGATTCTATTCACCAACCAGCAGTGTATGTATTACCTTAGCGTTTACAGCAGGAGTCCCAACTATCGGTTCACCTGCAAGGTTATTCCGCAGAGTGTGGATGTAAGATTGATTTGTGGGTGTCTTTGAGATGTTTCAATTTTTGTTGATCCTATGCACTTTGGCCTCTCTACACTCTACCAACATAGTAGTGACAAGCTACCCGTTAACCCATTCTGGTGGTCCCACGAACATCTAGTTTCTCCCGATTAGAAAGGGTTTCAGGAGTAGATAATAGAAATATACAGTATAATTTTAAAGCACATTCCATTTCTCTTAATATAACTTATTACCAAAGAAAGCACTTGGACTGTGTAACAACTTCCATGGAACACTTGCTTGATGCTCTTTTTGTCATCAGGTGGTGTTGATGGAAAATGATGATGTAGAATTTTCTTTGTTTCTGAACAAGGTATCCTTCTGCTGTGTAGAAATCCCTGTTTAGGCTCAAGCCAACCTTCTGACTGGTCCATGTAGTTCTATGACCAGTAGTACTTGGTTGTAATACTGTGTGCTAATAGCATCTCTTGACACATACATTTAAGTCCCAGCATTTGAATAGAATAGATGAACAACATTTCTGTTTTTTTATGTGCCTTTTGACTATAATTAAAATGATACCCACTGTAAATTTTGGTATGTGACCATAGGCATGGTTGTCCCATTGTTATATTTTATAAGAAGAATCATACCAAACCTCTAACATTTTCATGTAGTTTCCATTCCCAGAAGTCAAATTAAAGATTGATGTGTAAACTTAATGCAAAGTAAACATTTTCACACACACACACACACACACACACACACACACACACACACACACACACACACACACATATATTAGTATTTTTTTTACAATTGATTTACAAATTGACACTAGCTAGTAATCTTCGTACGATGTACAACTTACATGTAGGTTGCTGATTGGTTGTTATAAAATACCACACACCTGCTCCATGCTAATGAAAAATTCCAGGCATCAACTTGTGGATTCACAATGAACGCAAACCAGCCTAAGCGCGCGCGCACACACACACACACACACACACACACACACACACACACACACACACACACACATTTATTTCTCTTACGTCCTAGAGGATGCTGGGGACTCCAAAGGGACCATGGGGTATAGACCTGATCCGCAGGAGCTTGGGCACACTGAAAAGACTTAAACTGGGTGTGAACTGGCTCCTCCCTCTATGCCCCTCCTCCAGACCTCAGTTAGACTTTGTGCCCAGGACTGACTGGACACTCACTAGGGGAGCTCTCCTGAGTTTCTCTGGAAAATACTTTTGGTAGGTTTTTTATTTTCAGGGAGACCTGCTGGCTACAGGCTCCCTGCAGCGTGGGACTGAGGGGAGAGAAGCAGACCTACTTCTTCTTAGTTTAAGGGATCTGCTTCTCGACTACTGGACACCATTAGCTCCAGAGGGTTCGATCACTTGGTGCGCCTAGCTGCTTGTTCCCGGAGCCGCGCCGTCACCCCCCTCACAGAAGACAGAAGTCTGGTTAGTATGAGAAGAACAGAAGACTTCAGTAACCAGGTACAGCGCAGCGGTAACGCTGCGCTCCATGCTCCCACACACACTTTCTCCATCGGCACTCACAGGGGGCAGGGCGCTGGGGGGGTGCCCTGGGCAGCATGTTACTGATGTCTGTAGGGCCGGCAGATGCTTTTTCGGTGCCTGAAGCGCGCCGGGAGGGGGCGGAGCTTAGCCGCGTGGCTCACAGGCGCCATTTCTCCTAACACGCAGCATGTAGGAGACGCTGGTCCGGGACCTCCACAAGCTTCACTAAAGTAACGGGGAGCTTATCGGGGGGGGCACAGTAGGTGGTGCAGATTTATTGTTATTGAGGCAGCGCTGGTACATATATTCGTTGGGGGGATATATGGCTGCTGGGGTGTGAGCTGGCATACTCCCTCTGTATTTCTCTATCCAGGCTTCCTTGTGGGCCTGTCCCCTGGCTGAGACATTGTGTGTGTGTGTCGGTGGGTCGATACTCTGTGTCGACATGTCTGAGGCTGAATGTTCTTCACCGGAGAAGGTTATTGGGGGGGCAGATGCGGGTCTGGAGTTGGCTCTGTTGGTGCAGCCGACACCTGATTTACTTGCACTGTTGAATACAATTAATTCTAATGTGGCTTCTTTGTCAAAGAGGTTAGATAAATCTGAGTCACAGACACAGGTGTGGAAAAAATCCATGGAGGATGCTTTGTCGCAGGTACAGACCCCTTCGGGGTCGATAAAGCGGGCGTTTACTCAAGTGGTAGATACTGATACCGACACGGATTCTGAGTCCGATGTCGACTTCACTGAGGCTCCTTTACATCCAAGATTAGTTAAGACTATTCAGTACATGATTGTGGCTATAAAGGATGTGTTACGCATTTCTGAGGAACCTGCCGTACAGGAAACAATGATTTGCTTGTTTAAAGAGAAAAAACCTGAGGTGCAGTTTCCCCCCTCTCATGAGATGAATACTCTTTGTGAAAAGGCTTGGGAGTCGCCGGACAAGAGGTGGCAGATTCCCAAGAGGATTTACATGGCGTATCCTTTCCCCTCTATTGATTGGGGAAAATGGGAGGCGTCTCCAAATGTTAATAAAGATTTATCTCATTTGTCTAAGAAGGTGGCGCTTCCGTCTCCTGACACTGCAGCTCTCAAGGATCCGGCGGATCGTAAGCTGGAGACGTCTCTGAAGTCCATTTTCACTAATACGGGTGCATTGCTCAGACCTGCTGTGGCGTCGGTATGGGTGAGTAGTGCTATTGCTAAATGGGCTGAGAATTTAGCTGCTGATATGGATACCCTTGATAAAGATACTGTTCTTTTGACTCTTGGTTATATCAAGGATGCTGCAGATTACCTGAAGCATGCGGCGAGGGGTGTTGGTCTCTTGGGGTCAAGAGCCAATGCCATGTAGATTTCGGCCAGGAGGGTGATGTGGATCCATCAATGGAATGCTGATGCCGATTCCAAGAGAGCTATGGAAGCTTTACCCTTCAAAGGTAATGTCTTGTTTGGGGACGGCTTGGCTGACCTGGTTTCTACCGCGACTGCGGGTAAGTCGTCTTTTCTTCCCTATGTTCCCACACAACACAAAAAGGCTCCACATCAGCAGATGAAGTCTTTTCGTCCGAATAAATACAGGCGAGGAAAAGGTTCGTCCTTTCTCGCTTCAAAAGGTAGAGGAAGGGGAAAGAAGTCGCCTGCAGTGTCAGGCGCCCAGGACCAGAAGTCCGCCCCTGCCGCTACCAAGTACACCGCATGACGCTGGGGCTTCCCTGGGGGAGTCCGAACCAGTGGGGGGCCGTCTGCAGTTCTTCAGTCGGCTCTGGGTTCAATCAGGCCTGGATCCTTGGGTTCTAGAGATTGTATCTCAGGGTTACAGGCTGGAGTTTCAGGAGACGCCCCCTCACCGGTTTTTCATGTCGGCCCTGCCAGTGTCTCTTCCGGACAGGGAGGTGGTGCTGGCAGCAATACAAAAGTTGTGTCATCAGAGGTTCATTGTTCCCGTTCCCCCGTCTCAATAGGGGGAGGGGTTCTACTCAAGCCTTTTTGTGGTGCCGAAACCGGAAGGTTCGGTCAGACCGATTCTGAACCTAAAGTCCCTCAATCCATACTTGAAGGTTTTCAAGCTCAAGATGGAATCTCTTCGAGCGGTGATTGCCAGCCTAGAAGGGGGGGACTTTATGGCGTCGGTCGACATAAAGGATGCCTACTTACACGTCCCGATATATCCTCCACATCAAGCTTTCCTAAGGTTTGCGGTACAGGATTCTTATTACCAATTTCAGACGTTGCCGTTTGGGCTTTCCACGGCCCGAGGATTTTCACCAAGGTCATGGCAGAAATGATGGTTCTCCTTCGCAGGCAAGGGGTTACAATTATCCCGTACTTGGACGATCTCCTGATAAAGGCGAGGTCCAAGGAACGGTTGCTGAGGAGTGTAAATGTGGTTCTGTTGGTGCTGCGACAGCACGGTTGGGTGCTAAATTTGCCGAAATCTCAGTTGATTCCGACCACTCGGCTGTCTTTTCTGGGCATGATTCTGGACACGGAGTTACGGAGAGTATTTCTTCCAGAAGAAAAAGCTCTAGAACTGCAGTCGATGGTCAGGGAACTTCTGCGGCCGAAGAGTGTGTCCATCCATCACTGTACTCTGGTTTTGGGGAAAATGGTTGCGGCGTACGAAGCCATTCCGTTTGGCAGGTTTCATGCCCGGGTGTTTCAGTGGAATTTGCTGAGCAAATGGTCCGGGTCTCACCTGCACGTTCACCGGAAGATAAGTTTATCTCCCAGAGCCAGAATTTCTCTCCTGTGGTGGCTACAAAGTTCTCACCTCCTAGGACGCCGCTTCGGTATCCTGGACTGGGTACTTCTGGCAACAGATGCAAGTCTCCGGGGCTGGGGTGCTGTCACCCAAGGAAGAAACTTCCAGGGGAGATGGTCGCTCCAGGAAGCGTCTAAAAGCCATTTACAACGGCCTGCTACAAGCAAGAAGCCTTCTTCAGGGTCGATCTGTCCTGGTACAGTCAGACAACATCACAGCGGTGGCACATATAAACCGTCAAGGCAGAACAAGGAGCAGAGCGGCAATGGCGGAGGCCACAAGAATCCTTCGCTGGGCGGAACAACACGTGAGCGCCCTGTCAGCAGTCTTCCTACCGGGAGTGGACAACTGGGAAGCAGATTTCCTCAGCAGACACAATCTCCATCCGGGAGAGTGGGCTCTTCACCAAGAGGTTTTTGTGGAGGTGACGAAGCGTTGGGGAATTCCGTTGATCGACATGATGGCGTCTCGTCTCAACAAGAAGCTCCCGAGGTATTGTTCCAGGTCAAGAGACCCCCAAGCCAGTGCGGTGGACGCCCTGGTGTCTCCGTGGGTGTTCAAGTCGGTGTATGTGTTCCCTCCACTTCCTCTCATTCCAAAGGTACTGGGGATCATTCGTCGAGCAAGGGTTCAGGCGATTCTCGTCGTTCCAGATTGGCCAAGAAGGGCCTGGTATCCGGATCTTCAGGAATTACTTGTGGAAGATCCTTGGCAGCTTCCTCTAAGAGAGGACCTGTTGTTGCAGGGTCCGTGCGTGTTTCCAGACTTGCTGCGTTTGACGGCATGGAAGTTGAGCGCCAGATCTTAGCTCGTAAGGGTATTCCCGGGGAGGTCATTCCTACTCTCATTAAGGCTAGGAAGGAGGTTACGGCGAAACATTATCACCGTATTTGTAAGAAGTGTGTTTCCTGGTGTGAGACTAAAATGGCTCCTGCGGAAGATTTTCATTTGGGTCGTTTCCTCCACTTTTTGCAGGCAGGTGTAGATGCAGGCCTTAAATTGGGCTCCATCAAAGTGCAGATTTCGGCATTGTCTATTTTCTTTCAAAAGGAATTAGCTGTCCTTCCTGAGGTTCAGACGTTTGTGAAAGGAGTATTGCATATCAATCCTCCGTTTGTGGCTCCATGGAATCTTGACGTGGTCTTACAGTTTCTCATGTCTCCCTGGTTTGAACCTTTGCGTAAGGTTGAGTTGAAGTTTCTCACCTGGAAGGTAGTCATGTTGTTGGCACTGGCGTCTGCCAGGCGAGTGTCTGAGTTGGCGGCCTTATCTCATAAGAGCCCATACTTGATTTTTCATTCAGATAGGGCAGCATTGAGGACTCGTCAACAATTTTTACCGAAGGTGGTGTCTTCGTTTCACATTAACCAACCTATTGTGGTGCCGGTGGATACGGATGCTGTGGCAGTTACAAAGTCTCTGGATGTGGTGAGAGCTTTGAAGATCTACATCGCCAGAACGGCTGTTGCCAGGAAAACTGAGGCGCTGTTTGTCCTGTATGCTTCTAACAAGATTGTTCATCCTGCTTCGAAACAGACTATTGCACGCTGGATTTGTTGTACGATTCAGCAGGCTCATTCTTCGGCAGGGCTACCGGTGCCGAAGTCAGTGAAAGCCCATTCTACCAGGAAGGTGGGCTCGTCTTGGGCGGCTGCCTGAGGCGTCTCGGCTTTACAGCTTTGCTGAGCGGCCACCTGGTCGGGTTCAAACACTTTTGCTAAGTTCTATAAGTTTGATACCCTGGCTGATGAGGACCTTGCGTTTGCTCAGTCGGTGCTGCAGAGTCGTCCGCACTCTCCCGCCCGGTCTGGAGCTTTGGTATAAACCCCATGGTCTTTTTGGAGTCCCCAGCATCCTCTAGGACGTAAGAGAATATAGGATTTTGGTACTTACCGGTAAATCCTTTTCTCCTAGTCCGTAGAGGATGCTGGGCGCCCATCCCAGTGCGGACTGTTACTTTCAGTGTATTCTTGTTTATTAACGTGGTTTAGACACGGGTTGTGTATTTCTGGTTTTCAGCTTGTTGCTGTTGTTATTTCATACTGTTATCTGGTTTACTGTTACTCCGGTTGTACGGTATGGTTGTGGTGTGGGCTGGTATGTTTGTAGCCCTTAGTTTACACAAAAATCCTTTCCTCGAAATGTCCGTCTCTCCTGGGCACAGTTCCTATAACTGAGGTCTGGAGGAGGGGCATAGAGGGAGGAGCCAGTTTACACCCAGTTTAAGTCTTTTCAGTTTGCCCAAGCTCCTGCGGATCACGTCTATACCCCATGGTCCTTTTGGAGTCCCCAGCATCCTCTACGGACTAGGAGAAAAGGATTTACCGGTAAGTACCAAAATCCTATTATATAATGTATATGTATTTGTTCAGTTACAGATAGCAAAAAATACCAATGAGCTTGAACCACCTGTTTTTTACTTGTAACCAAGGTTGGTGTTTTAGTCTTGTCTTATCCCACCAACTATTTGATCCTTGTGCTTTCACTACTTCCCACACTCCCTCCTCTTCTTTTATTGCATGGTAGCAGTTAGTGGGTCCTATTCAATTATTTTATCCCACGCCTACCACCAGGGGGGCGCAAAAAGTGAGTCGGTCTGTTTTCAGATCTGTGGCAACACTGCTTAATGATATGTGTGATCTTATTATACAATTAGTTTGATTATTTGATCATTGTTTTGTGTTCAAACTGTGCGTTTTGTTGTGTTTAGTGGTAGACAAAATGTTTTTGTTCTAAAAAAATGTAAAAAAAAAAGTTATGTTCGAGCTCTCCAAAACTTGTAGGCTGATCACTAAGCAGTAGTCTACCAGCATGATAAAATAAGAGGTAAATTAATGTTAATTAATAATTTAAGTATATAGTTAATTAAAATGTGTGTATGCAGAACTGGCATACTGTGTGAGTGGATTTTTTTTTTTTTTTAAGGATAAACCGTATTAGAAGACAATGTAGTTCATTAGTTGTAGAGAAAACATGTTTGAATGATTTATAAAGTGGTAATTGTTATAATATTTCCTGTATCCTACAATTGGGTTCTTCTTTGTCATTTTGCATGTAGATGATTTTAAAGGCACGAATGACAACAATTGCTCCCTACTAAGCAGTTTGACAATTTGTGACTGGTCAGAGAAGGACACCGTACATATGAACAAAAAGCAGCCTGACTTTTTTTTGGGCCCAGATTACAGTGCTCGCTCCTCTACAACTGTGTTCTCAAAGAAAGAGACTTCTTTTGGAAGTACTGAAAACCTAACTATGACAACCATATCAAAAGTAACTACATTTTCTAGTGACGTTCCAGCACCAGTGGACCCTTGTATTACAAGCTCAATAGGGCACATTGAAAAAGCTATTGATGACACATTGGTGAGTGGCCTTGGTGATATTAGTTCTCTTGATTTGGGAGAAACCCATGACATTTCAGCCAGTAATGTTGCTCATGAGCTAAGAAATACTGATGATTTTGGAGAGTTCCAGAGTGAAAAACCCAAAATGAGTAAATTTGACTTTCTACTGGCCAGTTCTCAAGGGAAAATGAAATCAAGTGAAGAAATGATTAAGACCGAGCTTGAAACTTTGGATCTTTGTGCTCAAGGTGAGTGTTATATCCGTACTTGGCATTCTGTCAGATCTTTTATAATCTTGATTGAGTTTAGGCTTAGAACTTTGCAACTCTTTTCTCTTGTCTATGCTTTTGTTTCTGCAATGTTATCTTTGAGGGTGGAATTGTTAAATGGGTAAAATATGAGGTTTAATATATTTTAATTTACAGCTGTGCAAAAAAGATATCTAGTAGAAAGAAGGGGTGTGTGAATAAAGGCCAAATGAGCTAAAACCAGTCCTCACTCTCTGATTTCATAAAAAAAAATAATATATATATTAATTTTATTTATAAAGCACTCTTTCTCCAACAGGACTCGAGGCGCTTTACAGACATCACAAACAATGCACATAATACAGACATTTTACGTAATACAGCAATAAACA
The DNA here is from genome assembly GCF_028390025.1 of Pseudophryne corroboree. Lineage (NCBI taxonomy): Eukaryota > Metazoa > Chordata > Amphibia > Anura > Myobatrachidae > Pseudophryne > Pseudophryne corroboree. The sequence goes on from NC_086445.1 coordinate 624,727,405, forward strand.
TGCTGCACAGACCTAAAAACAGAAAACCTAGAGAGCACAGTAGGCATAATGCAGGATTGGTGTAGGCATTTTGAGTAATAACTTCCATGGGTTGAGTATTCTACTCTCACAGGGTACAAGGTAAGGCAGCCATCTAGGGCGCACTGCGTAGGATTACCCTGGGTGGAATAGTGTTCCCCTAGAAGAGATGACACAAAATAAGGTGATTGCAGCATCCTAATGCGCAAAGTAGGATCCCAAAAAATCTGTTGGGTCCTTGAATTTTTCATCCCATCTACAAGCGTTCCATTTGAGGCAGCCATGTTTAGCGCGCTATGAAGGATACACTGTGGGAAATGAGCCATACAAGCATATATGGGAAAACTGACACGTAGTTGGTAGTATGCTATACCCTGCACGGAAAGATCCACATGAGGTACACCCTGCCCACGGAGGAACCATCTGAGGCAGCCATTTGGGGTGCACTGCGTAGTTTTGTTGCAGTCAGTGTGTGCATTCAGATTATCATGGGTATGGATCATTGAGTCGACCTGAATTAGGTCGATAGGCAATATGTTGACCCCATATGGTCGACAGGATCATTAGGTTGACATGTAAAAGGTAGATAGTTGAAAAGGACCACATGGAAATGGTTGACACAAGTTTTTTTGTTTTTGTGTGTGTGTTTTGGGTGTCATTTTCTCTGTTAAACCACATGCGCTTGCCACGCCATTGTCATGTCGACCTTTTATGCATGTTGACCTTTTGTACCTGTCGACCTAATGCATGTCAACCATATGTCAACCTATCATCCGGATCCCGATTTTAGTCAGAAGAAGCAACTTTGAATTATCACTTTGCTGATTTATATATGTATATGAAATTATACATTTGTGTATTAATTATATGAATATAAAAATTGAAAACTGATTGTTTCCTACTATGTGGCAAAATAGTTTTGTTGCATCTAGTTGTTTTATTTATGCGAATAAGATGCACATTTTGAACCAGAAGGACTCTGCGCGGCTATATAGGAAATGTCTTTTTGCATAAAAAGGGGCAATTGGTAGTTTGTATTTGTGACCTATACATTTCAACACACAATGCTTTCAGAATAAGTAAAACGCCTTGATATTGATCACCTCATTCAATCATCTTTTTTTACTTTCATTACTGGTAACTGCATTGCCCATGGGCTGCATCTGACCTACAAGGATTCCTCCTATGAACACACTACAGTTTCCAACATTGAAATGGCCAGTGTTTACCAGGAGTTTCACGGTCTGCTCTCACTGTCACTTAAATAGGCACAGCATTTTAATAAAGAGACAGTTTCTTTGAGAAACCACAGTGGATTTACTCCCTAGAGTACCCATAATTTTACTGTATGGAAGCCACACCAATTTCCCTCAATTTAAATTGCAGTGGCTTCCTTTCAGTCACATCTCCACCCTAGCTGAAACATGCAATTCCCCAGCAGCAGATCTCATGATGAATAGAGAGACTTTTTTTAAGCTTGTCTGCAGAAATCTGGAGTCGAAAACTAAAAACAGATGAGCAGGGCCTTGGATGTAAAGAGGCGTAAATGACGAAACAACTGAGGCTTCGCCTGAGGAAGGAACTGAATGGCTCCTTTTTCATCCTCAGTAAAATATGCTATAGGCCTTTCTATAGTTTTGTGCATTTTAGTGAAATGACTGTAATTTTTTTATGCTGTTTTAAACCTGTACCCCAATTTCTATAATTGCATCAATAAAAGTGCCATTTTTAAATTGATTCCCTTGATTTTGCAGCCTAAGTTGGCTTGCTCAGGTGTGATACAAAATGATGTTCAGGATGTCGATGCCCTGTCAACGCCCTGTGTGGGGATCGCATCGCAGAAAGCTGAAGATACCAGTAGCTCCCCTGCATATGCAGCTTTGTTGTGTATGCAGGCGCACTGTTTCCCGATGCAGGAAGCACAGGCGACGTCATCCGGCCACCTCGAAAACAGCCATGACGCGTCTGCGTTTCTTGCACAACTCCCCACCGACACTGCCCTCTAACACCCGCCACTTATTGATCACTATGTGATCGCATCATGCAGGGGTACAATCGCATAGTGAAAATTTTGTCTGTTCTGCGTTTTCGCTAAATGGCAACCCGTACTGAATAACTCCCATCATTTCTTGTCTTAGTCTTAACCTTAAAGTTCTCTTTGGTACTGCATTAACCTATGAGACTTCTGTTTCCACAGGATCCCATAAGAGAAGCCTTAGCCTTGGGGATAAAGAAATCAGTCGCACTCCTCCTGCTGTAGAACAAGTTTTCAGAGACCGATCTAACACTGTTACTGAGAAACCTTCCTTACCAGTAATTAGGGACAAGTACAAAGATCTCACAGGGGAAGTAGAGGTGATTATTGAATCATATTTACATATTCTGCACATGAGCATAATTTGTAATGGGTTGCCTACAATGTTTTGTTGGGATTTTTATTTATTTATTGTGGCCTTAAGAAGTTCCTGGTTGAGGGCAGTGTACTCTGGCTTTACACAGATATCATTTTTAAAGACTGTTGCCGATATTGCCCACTTACTGGCTGGACACAGATATAATTATATCCATCAATGCACACTGAGGCACAGTGCTGCACATTGAGGAATGCTGAGTCACAGTGCTGCACACAGAGATACAGGGCACGTCTGCACTCTGTCTACCCGCTCTACAATGTTCCTGCAGTCCATACCACGCCTGCCTTTTAAGGGGGAGGGGGGGGCATCTCTGTTACTGTACTAATGTAAGCACAGCTCAATTGATTTTGTGTATCAGAACCCTGGAGCCGGATAATATTGAGTGGAACACCCGTGAAATTGTTACTGGAAGAACACTAAGTAGTCATAAGAGACATTATAAGCCAATATAGTTGAGGCAGCACTGTATTTTGTTCAAGATTAAAAAAAAATGATGGACACCAAGATGGTTTTTACGTTATATATTAAGTAAACCTTAAGGGTGGGATTTCAGTTCTGAGCGGGGTGTGCACTATGCCTCCAGAACAGTTGAATGAAGGCACGCCAAGATCAGTGTCTTTAGTCCTTTTTCGCCCCACACCCGTAAGACATTGTCTTCCCTATTCAAAGGTAATGTGGGCAGCTGGATATTTAATTCCTCCATTATTATGATGAAAGGTAACACCATGATGTACATTTATGTTGCTGGTGCCACACTGCAAATTGACCCAGTTCTCAGTGACCAGTTGCGGGATTAGGGCTGTAGTTGGAAGTATCCAGGCAATGACATACATAATTCTTCCTTAGCACTAAAAGGACATTTGTAAACTAGGGGCCTAATTCAGATCTGCAGCAAATTTGTTAGCTAATGGACAAAGCCATGTGCACTGCAGGGGAGGCAGATATAACATGTGCAGAGAGAGTTAGATTTGGGTGGGGTGTGTTCAAACTGAAATCTAAATTGCAGTGTAAAAATAAAGCAGCCAGTATTTACACTGCACAGAAACAATATAACCCACCCAAATCTAACTCTCTCTGCACATGTTATATCTACCACACCTGCAGTGCACATGGTTTTGCCCATTAGCTAGCAATTTTGCTGATGCGATCAGGTCTGAATTAGGCCCTAGGTCTAAATTGTTATGTTTTGTGGTAAGCTTTGGGACCTTGGGATGGTCTCCATGAAAACTGTCTACAGTATAACGTTTCAACTAAACTACTGGCTTCAAGGTCCAACCTTTCACCAATCTATAAAGAAACAATTTTTTATCATAGACAAATTGCAACAAAAAAAAAAAAATCTTCAGTCTTCAAAATAAGAGAGTATTTGAGTCTGTAATCAATACTTTTTTGTGGGCAAGAAATTAATGTGTGTGTCCACATACATCATACATTAAACATCCCTTCTAGTCTTGGTAGCACCGAATGTCTTTACATGCATTTTTTTTTAAAACGTGTCATAATATATGGCATATGCCTTTATTCTGTGTTTGACCGTGACTCTATCTGCATACGAAATGGTACGCTACAGAGGTTTCCTGGTAAACAGTGTAACGTACCATTTCGGAAAACAAAGACGCCTGATACTAACGGAATTTCACAGGACCTGTCAGCTCACTCACGCCAGGCATCTCTCTGCATGGTGTATTGAGGCTAGATGTATCAGGACACATCTCTATATAATATATTACAAGCTTTGCAGGATTGACTATGTTATAGGGCTTGCCTTTTCCACGCTTAAGGGACAAGTATCACCATTAACTCTTATGGCTTTATTCAGGAAAGGTTTTTTGTACCTTAAAAAAGCAGAGCATTTCTACATTTGAACGTAACCTCACTAATCAGAAAAGGGTTAACAAAGAAGATAACGCAATTATCTTCTCCGTTAATACTCATCTCGCTGAGTATCGCACAGTATATGAATGTTGAAGTAAGCGGAACAGACCAATTACCCCTATTGGAAGTTCTAAGGATATTTATATGTTAAAAAAAAAAAAAGCTATTTGTAAACTATCAGCAGTAAAAACGCTGAGACATATGTATCTATAAATGTATGAATGTTAAACATATTGTGTTTAACCACTGCAGCACCAATATAAGAATTAAAGATTGTGTGATTACTGCTTTAGCAAAAATCAACGTGTATATAGGTGTCAAGGTGAAGAACCCAATAAACTATATATACATATATTATTATATTATAAAGAGAAAACACACTAGGAGTCCCTTGCTTTTTACTGAGCGCCAATCTAGCATACATTAACATTTGCAGACACGTCGTCTGGGAGATATTGTATTTGTAACATTGTATGTGTTAAAACACACTGTAACACTTTGTTCCAGTCCAGAACAAAACGGCTATTTAATCCCTATGTGGGAAACTTAAAGTCATGTAATAAAGGCTACAAGTTTATAAACATTCCTTTATTGAAGTCTGAGGACAGTGTCTGCATAATAACTACTTGCCAATTATTAGCTGTAAAAACATTGCCATATACAGTATACTAGCAGACTTAATTTTTACTGCTTGGCAATAATCAACATAAGTATTTATGTTTAGTGGAAGAACATAATAACACCTATATAGATACTGTTATACAAAAAATACATTAAGGGATAGTTGTCCTCAATGAGAACTATTTAAGTTTACAATGTTACCCACAGACACGTTGTCCAGGATAATTTACATCTGCATTGCACGTGTTAAAGCACACTAAAATACTGTGTTTTCAGCCTGAAATATAATCCTAATTAGTCATTTAATTTTTGAGGCGAATCTCAAGACTATAAATAACCTCATTAACCCTTTAAGAAGGCTGAGACATATATAAGCAAAAAATATAATTATATATGCAAATCTCAGCAAGTGGCATATAGCCTTGGCACATAATACACAGAAAATGCAAGAAACTACACAGCTGGTTGAATTCTAATCTTTATTAAAGTCACCCAATGAAGTGTGTATAACAGGGGTGGCCAACCCGCGGCTCTCGAGCCGCATGCGGCTCTTTCATCCGCCGCATGCGGCTCAGCCGGGTCCTGGCCACCGCTGCCCTGGCCCCCCCTTCCCCCGTGCTCACTGCGCTGCTGCTGTCACTATGTGAGGGGAGGAGAGCGCAGCGTGCGCCTCTCCTGCCCCTCACTCTCCGGCGGCGGTCCGTAAGCCAATCAGAGCTCGCGGACCGGCAGCTAAGTCTGCCGGACCGCGAGCTTTTATTGGCTCACGGACCGGCGCCTAATTGAAGAGACACAGCCACCGGAGAGTGAGGGGCAGGAGACGCGCACGCTGCGCTATCCTCCCATCACAGACAGCAGCAGCACGGGGGAAGGGGGTCACTGTGGGGACATGTATACCTGGCACTGGGGAGTCCTGTATATCTGGCACTGTGTGGTCACTGGCATTGGGGGCATAGCTGGCACTGTTGGGACATATATATCTGGCACTGTGGGGACATATATATCTGGCACTTGGGGGACATGCATATCTGGCACTTGGGGGACATGCATATCTGGCACTTGGGGGACATGCATATCTGGCACTGTGGGACATATATATCTGGCACTAGGAGCATAGCTGGCACTGTGGGGGGCATATATATCTGGCACTGGGGGCATATCTGGCACGGGGGCATAGCTGGCACTGGGGGGATATGTATATCTGGCACTGGGGGCAGAGCTGGCACTGTGTGGGGACATGTATATCTGGCACTGGGAGCAGAGCTGGCACTGTGTGGGGACATGTATATCTGGCACTGGGGGCAGAGCTGGCACTGTGTGGGGACATGTATATCTGGCACTGGGGGCAGAGCTGGCACTGTGTGGGGACATGTATATCTGGCACTGGGGGCAGAGCTGGCACTGTGTGGGGACATGTATATCTGGCACTGGGGGCAGAGCTGGAACTGTGTGGGGACATATATATCTGGCACTGGGGGCAGAACTGGCACTGTGTGGGGACATGTATAGCTGGCACTGTGTGGGGACATGTATAGCTGGCACTGGGGGCAGAGCTGGCACTGTCTGTGTGGACATGTATATCTGGCACTGGGGGCAGAGCGGGCACCGTGTGGGGACATGTATATCTGGCACTGGGGGCAGAGCTGGCACTGTGGGGACACTGCATTGGGGGCATAGCTGGCACTTTGGAGACATATATATCTGGCACTGGGGGCATATCTGGCTCTGGGGGGAAATGTATATCTGGCACTGAGGGGAAATGTATATCTGGCACTGGGAGGAAATGTATATCTGGCTCTGGGAGGAAATGTATATCTGGCACTGGGGGGAAATATATATCTGGCACTGGGGGGACATGTATATCTGGCACTGTGAGGCATATATGTATCTGGCACTGTGAGGAGAAGGAGACAGAAATACAATATAGTGTTATATCTTTATAACATTTCTTATAAATCTTTATGAGGAAACTCGTACCCTTGAATTTGTCTACCAGGTTAGTGATAGACAAAAAAGCACATCTGAGACTCAGGATTATTCCATAGAGTTCCTCCTCTTAATGAACCTTCCTTCAGAACCTTCCAACAATAAGGTGAGGAGGGGCACTGCAAACTGAGGATCACCAGCAAGGACGAGGGACTGTTTTCCAGGGACGCCTGAGGTCTTTCCAGTAATCTTGCGATAAAGTCTACTTTATATGGTAGACCATTCCATCTGGTAGGAGTCCTGTGTTTGCAGTTTTAACAACTTGGCCAATTTTACGCTGTTTTGTCTACTTGCTGTTAGTAGACCACCTATAAGGGTGGGAGGCTCATTTTTATTTCTGTCTGTGAAAAAAAATGTTATGGTTTTACACTATGGCGGTGATTTTTTGTTTTCACATGTGAAATCCGGAGGAGTTATTGTTGGAAGGTTCTGAAGGAAGGTTCATATATTATTTGTATTTTGTATTTCTGTCTCCTTTTTGAGGTTATATAAATCCTATGAGAGATCATTGGGAGACTCCTCTAACAAACTATATAAGTATCCTCTGTGTGCGCTATTCTGTGTGGAGGCTTCCTATCTTTGTCTGTTCTAAATTTTTGAAGTGTTGGTGGAACTTCATTTCCTTCACTAAGAAAAGTAGCCACATGTGCGCAATTGTGATTTTCTGCTTTTATCTGTCCAATTTATCTGCTCAATTGAAGAAGTTGAACCAGTCCCTGACTACTAAAAAGTCTGACCATCGCTCGCCTAAGCCCAAGGGGTCCTCTAAGCGAGCTCTGGTCTCCTCACAATCCACTGCTGTCACTGACACCTCGTCTGACGAAGACGGCACTTACACTGACCCCACAGGTTCTGACTCAGATACTGCTGATGGGGAGGGTAGTTCACATGTGGATGTTCCTGATCTTTTGGAGGCTATTAAGTTAATTTTACAGATTACGGATGATCCCGAGCCATCCGTCCCTCCTAAGTAACCAGATAGGTTCAAGCGTCAGAAGGTGGTTAAACAAGTTTAACCTCACTCTGACCACCTAGTGGATATACGTCAGGAACCCTGGCAAAACCCGGGTACGAAGTTTGTGCCTCAAAAGAAGATGCTGGCTCGCTATCTCCTCGCACCAGAGCTGTCTAAGAATTGGGGAACGCCTCCTCCAGTAGACTCACATGTGGCTAGGATGGTGGTTTCCTCAGCTCTACATGTCACTACCGTCACGTCTCTAAAAGAGCCTACGGATAAACGTGTGGAGGGTTGTCTGAAAGCGATTTACACCCTCACGGGTGCTGCACAAAGGCCCACTATTGCAGCTACATGGGCTGCAGAGGCTATTGAAGCATGGGCCTTGGAGTTAGAAGCTGAAATCTCTTCTGACCATGCTAGGCAATGCTTGTCATATATTGTCACAGCTTCTCGCTATATTAAAGAGGCGGCTTCTGATGCCGGTATTCTAGCAGCCAAGGCCTCTACTACGTCAGTCCTGGCTCGCCGGATACTGTGGCTGAGATCCTGGTCTGTGGATCTGGACTCTAGAAAAACCCTGGAGGTACTCCCTTTCAAGGGAGATATTCTGTTTGGGGAGGACTTAAATAAGATAGTGGCTGACTTGGCTACTGCCAAGACTGCCTGGCTGCCAAGTACCGCTCCTTCTGTGTCGAAGGCTAAACGTACTTCCTTTCGCCCCTTTCATCCTTCAGGTAAAGCAAAAGGTCAGGCGTACAACAAGCAGGCCCGCACATCCAAACCTGGTAAGCCAGGCCCAAAAGAGCCTGGGCGGCCCGTCAGCCAGCTTCCAAGACCGATAAGCCTGCCGCATGACGGGGCAGGCCTCCCCCTGTGGGATCCCAGGGTGGGGAGCCGGCTTCTAGGGTATACCCAGGAATGGTTGAAGACCACTTCAGATGCCTGGGTACGGGAAGTAGTCACTCGAGGTTACGCCATAGCCTTCAAAAACCGACCCCCTCATCGATTTTGCCGGACAGACGTCCCGTTGGACCAGACAAAGGCAAACACTCTACATTCGGTGGTACAGACCCTCCTGGATACAGGAGTCGTAGTACAGGTGCCTCTTGCACAGAGGGGCCGGGGGTACTATCCTCCGCTGTTTCTAGTCCCGAAACCGACCTATTCTCAACCTCAAGGCATTGAACAGGTTTGTGAAGGTTTCCAAGTTCGCTCTATAGTTCTGGCCTTGGAACCTGGGGACTACATGGTCTCCCTGAATATACAGGATGCTTACCTGCATATTCCTGTAGCAGCGTCACATCAGCAATACCTGAGGTTTGCAATTGGCAACCTCCATTACCAGTTTCGGGCGTTACCTTTTGGTTTGACAATGGCTCCGCGAGTCTTCACCAAAGTCATGGCGGTGATGACGGTGGTACTCCGCCGTCAAGGGGTCAGGATACTGCCGTATCTGGACGACTTGTTAATCCTGGCAAATTCCCTAGAACTTCTCCTACGTCATCTAGATATGACGGTCCTGTTTCTACAAGCCCACGGGTGGCTCATCAACTGGAAGAAATCCTCTCTGGTCCCTGCTCAGAGCATTGTGCATCTGGGAGCGCTATTGTACACCCACAACCAGAGGTTGTTCTTGTGTCAGGAGAAAGTCCTGAAGCTTCAGGACAGGAATCGTTGCTTCCTTTCTCGTCTGCAAGTGTCGGTACATTTGGCGATGCAGGTGCTGGGCCTCATGGTGTCAGCTTTCGACATGGTGGAGTGTGCTCAATTCCATTCTCGCCCGCTCCAGAAGCTGATTCTAGCCAAGTGGGACGGCCTGCCTCACCGGATCAGGTCTCACATGATCTCATTGACTCCGGAGGTCCGTCTGTCGCTGCTCTGGTGGCTCCAGGACGAACAATTGTGCAGGGGCCGTCCCTTCTGGATATCCAACTGGGCCCTGTTGACGACAGATGCCAGTCTAAGAGGTTGGGGCGCGGTGCTGGAGCAACACTCCCTTCAGGGTCGGTGGACCAAGGAGGAGTTCCTCCTCTCGATTAACATTCTGGAATTGCGGGCGGTCTTGAATGCATTGAACCTAGCCAAGCATTTAATTCAGAACTGTCCTGTTCAAGTGCAGTCGGACAACGCCACCACAGTGGCTTACATAAATCATCAAGGCGGCACTCGAAGCCGTCTGGCAATGAAGGAAGTCTCACGGATTCTACATTGGGCGGAATGCCATCTACCGGCCATATCGGCAATCTTCATTCTGGAAGTCCTGAATTGGGAAGCAGACTTTCTCAGTCGTCAGGACGTGCATGCCGGCGAGTGGGGCCTCCATCCAGAAGTGTTTCAACTCCTAGTGGAAAAGTGGGGCCTTCCAGACATAGATCTGATGGCGTCTCGACACAATCACAAGGTTCTGGTCTTCGGAGCAAGCACAAGGGATCCTCAAGCAGCATTCGTGGATGTGCTGGCGGTGCCGTGGAGGTTGTTTGGGTGCCGTACGTGTTCCCTCCGGTGTCACTCCTGCCCAGAGTAATTCGGAAGTTCAAGCAAGAAAGAGGAATTCTGCTTCTCATAGGTCCGACGTGGCCCAGACTGCACTGGTTCTCAGACCTGCAGGTTCTATCGTCAGAGCGTCCAATTCTACTTCCACAACGTCCAGACCTCCTCGTTCAGGGCCCTTGTGTCTACCAGGACCTAGCCAGGCTGTCTTTGACGGCGTGGCTCTTGAAGCTTCCATCTTGAGGGCTTAAGGGTTTTCTGAGGCGGTCATTCAAACTATGTTGCGGGCCCGGAAACCGGCTTCTGCTCGGATTTACTATAGGGTCTGGCATTCTTACTTTGTTTGGTGCGCATCTAACAATTATGACGCTTCCAAGTTTAGTACGGCCAAGTTGTTGGCTTTTCTTCAGCAGGGTCTGGACTTAGGCCTGCGTCTGGCCTCCCTCAAGGTTCAAATTTCTGCCTTGTCGGTGTGGTTTCACAGAAAAATTGCGACCTTACCTGATGTGCATACCTTTACTCAGGGTGTGTTGCGTATCCAACCTCCCTATGTCCCGCCTGTGGCTCCTTGGGACTTGTCGGTGGTTTTGGAGGCGTTACAAGAGTCTCCGTTTGAACCTCTTGGTTCAGCTGATCTTAAGTGGCTTTCCCTTAAGGCGGTGTTTCTGCTGGCTATTGCTTCAGCTAGAAGAGTGTTGGATTTGGGTGCCTTGTCCTGTAGTTCCCCATATCTGATATTTCACCGTTCTTAGGACTCGTCCCGGATATTTACCTGAGGTGGTTTCTTCGTTCCACCTTAACCAGGAGATTGTGGTTCCGGTACTTGTTTCTCCTGATCTGTCTCCCAAAGAGTGGTCTTTGGATGTGGTACGGGCTCTCCGTATCTATGTGAAGAGAACTGCATCCATTAGAAAATCTGATTCTCTCTTTGTACTGTTTGGATTTCACAAACGGGGCTGGCCTGCTCACAAGCAAACTTTGGCCACATGGATTAGAATGGTGATTGCACATGCTTATGTGAGGGCTGGTCTGTCGGCTCCTGCTCACATTACAGCCCATTCTACTCGGTCTGTTGGACCTTCTTGGGCGGCCCGCCGTGGTGCGACCCTTGAACAATTGTGCAAGGCGGCTACGTGGTCCTCAGAGAACACGTTCATAAGGTTCTATGCCTTTGATACTGCCGCTTCCCAGGATGCTTCCTTTGGACGCCGGGTTCTTGTGCCCGCTACAGTGCGTCCCCTCCCATAAGGAACTGCTTTAGGACATCCCCAATGTCTATCCTTGTGGAGCCCAGTGTACCCCGCAGCAGAAAACGAGATTTATGGTAAGAACTTACGGTTGTTAAATCTCTTTCTGCGAGGTGCACTGGGCTCCACAGGGCGCCCACCCTGACGCACTTAGCTTCTTTGGGTTGGTATGGCATTAGCCGCTTACACTTCTCTTGTCGTGAGAGTGTGGTGTATGTGGCTACTAACCGTTGTTGTCTCTTTTCCTGCTACTGCATTGGGCTGGTTAACTAAAAACTGAGCTCCTGTGCAGGGAGGCGGGGTTATAGAGGAGGTGGCGCTGTGCATTCTGGGAACAGTCAAAGCTTTGAGCCTGTTGGTGCCTCGGATCAAGATCCTACTCTACACCCCAATGTCTATCCTTGTGGAGCCCAGTGTACCTCGCAGAAAAAGATTTAACAAAGGTAAGTTCTTACCATAAATCTCGTTTTTATTGTGTCAATTTAATTTGATACTGGCTAGTGCACCCAAACACTACCCTTTCTTTTTTCTTGGGTCTAGAGTCAGCAGAACACTGAGACACGGTAGAATATGAAGAACTTGAAACACGGGCACGGCACACCATCCAGTATGTGAAGGGAAGAACCCAATAACACTGCAGGGCTAGGCTCAGACTGCCAATACATATCCAAAATGTCCACATATTGATGTTAAAGTCCTCCAGCAATAGATATCCTGGCTAAATGTCCCAAATACTCCAATATAATGGGTTCCACAGCAGATCCATGGCAGAGCTTGGCCTCTTAGCCTAGGGTCAGTGACTCAACTCCCCAGTCATCACAATAATAACCCACCTTTATCACACTTCTAACCACACCCCCACACCCTGCCCAGGGGAGCTACAAAAGGTTCAGATTGGAGGGGTCTTTACAATATCCTGCCCCCACTACCTCCATCAAGTGTCATCTCTCAGGTGACACTCTGCTGGGACTGACTCCTGACTGCTGGCAAAGCTCACTGTTGGACAATAGGGAGGAAACAATACTCAGAATAGTACCTTAAGTGGTACCTGCTGAGCAGGTGAAAATTTGGTAAAAATTGCCTATTTTAATCTAAAAATGTTGTGACTTTGTTCAGAACTGCTCGGACCACCCTTAATGATTAATTAGGCACTTAGTAGTTTTTAATTAGTTTAATTGTGCCAATAATTACATGTAATTTTTTCGGTAAAAAAATGGAAAATGCAGTCAATTGGGGTACAAGGATGCAAGAATAAGGTAAAATGTACCCAAGGGTATTCAGGCGCTGTGAGATGAGATGGTTCGCTAAGCGGCAGCCAATATTACAGGGGAGTCACTCCCAAGAAGACAACACAAAAAAGAAAAATGGAGGCTGCGCTATATAGAGGAAAGAACAGTATAAACACTCAATAAGTATTAAAAGAATTTATTATAAAACATGGATTTCTTTAAAAGCAGGAATTCTGTGCAAGATAATGTGCCAAATATATGCAGAAAAAAATAGATTTGCCAATATTATGCAAAAGTTGGATTTTACCCAAATGCTGGTACAGGATTAGTAGGAATTGTTCTCTAGGATCCGTTCCATATTTTGCCCATCAATATAGTGTCCAGTTATAATCCGGTATGGAAGGTACCTTTTAATATTGCTGAAGAGAGTCCATAGAAGACTTCCATATGCCGCTAGAGGATTAATGCAATGTCTCTTTGATGTAGAGTACCTCATGCAATGCGGAAATAGGCTGGTGCTTCTCTCGGGCTCTTTCGGATTACTGGTCAGCAGAATGGGCTGGTTCGGGTCCAATTCAGAGATGTCCTGTTCCAACGGGTGAATACCTGACGCGTTTCGCTGCATAAACCCTGCAGCTTTTTCAAAGGTGTATTCTGATGTCTGGGTTTATGGCTTTATATACCCTAGACAAGATGGTGGCTTAATTGGCACCTGGATGCACATTTCCTGTTTGGCACTATTATTTCTCTTTCTAATCTTTAAAACAATAAAAAAATGTATGTATATATATAGGAGACAGACCTACTTATATAAAACGGTATATGAATTATATAAAGCTTTTGTTTTGACTGTTTAAATAAACATTTCATTTCCTTATAATTTTAACATGGAATACATTGGTCCAATCAGAGGATTTGTATATGGCTCTGTAGTCATGGAGACCTCTGAAAGAGCCCATTTCATAGGTTGAGTTACAAATCATGTGATCAATGTCAGTCATGTGACCTAGGTCACCTGATGAATAAGGTATTTAGCCTAAAACAGTGTATACTGGGTGAAGAAACTATTTACATTTCCAAGTAACAATATAACCTCATTAGTGGCATCAGTCTCAGATTCCTAATTAATTTATTTTATTTGTTAAGAAGGGAGCTCCGTGGATGTAACGTCCCGGACCGTTGCCTTGGCAACCGTGGCCGGAAGTGACGTATTAGATCAAGGACACAGTGGAAGTGCCCGGGCCGTAAATTTCTAAATGACAATATAACCTCATTGTTGACGTTGGACTCAGATTCCTGGTTAGTTTATTTCATTTATTATTAGAGAGGGAGCCCCGGAGATGCGGCGTCAACTGCCGGACCGTTGCCTTAGCAACCGCGACCGGAGGTGACGTAATGGATTAAGGAGCCAGTGAGAGTGTCCGGGCCGTCGTCATGGAAACGCGGCTTGTAGTGGGCGGATTGTTGTCCCCACATGATTGGAGGTTTAAACCCTCCTCCCTCTATTGTCATGACGACGCGGTTTTCGGCCGCGTCCTCCTATTCATAGAAACCATTGTTCCCATGGGATATTTACATGAATTTTCAGCCGGTAGCCATGGAGACCCTATTGAATTTGTACTTTATTAGCTGGTCTCGGCATACAGGCAAATGAGTTGAGATTAATTGCAAATATTATATTATATCTGGTTTCCATGGAAACCGGGCTGAATAAACTTTCACCAGTCTTATTGTAATTAGCTAAGCTACCAACTTTGTATACATTTATTTCCATAACCTTAAGCAATTATGTTGAATTAAGATACCTATATAGCTCAGTAACTGCTATTTAAAAGAGCCCACATGTATCTTATATCTAGATCATATACAAGATTATAAGACCCATGAAAAAGAATATTTATATATATTTTTTTTATTTTTGTTTATTTTTTTATTTTTTTATTTTTTTATTTTTTTTATTATTAATGTTACATTTTTAATTAGTTAGTCTTTTTTGAGATAAGTTATTTTAATTTAATTTTATATACAATTCAGTGCCAATTATTCTAAAGACCTGATTATATCTAATTATGTCAATAAATACCATATAGCAGGAACCTATACATATCTGCACCAGAGTTTTCTTAGCTTAGTATATGATAATTATTTTATTAGCTACCTCCATAGGGATTCTAAATTAAGCAGATAATAACAATAGGTTATTTCTATGACTAACTGAGTTGTTAATAATTTGAAAGAAAGGACAGAGACTATATGATGTATAGAATAAGGTTACGGAGAGAGAGAATTAATGTGCTGAATAAATTGGAGGTCCTAGATAACAACATCTGTACAGAAAAGGAAGAGATAAGTCTTATGGCTAATTGACGGATATAGGGACATATTGGTTAATCTTAGGGTTAAATAATCATGTTTAGTTCTACTGCCTCATTGAGGCCATCTGGATGGATGGAACCCATTCTGAACATCCAGTAGACCTCCTGTTGGCACAATTTTTTGAAACGGTCACCCCCCCTCTTTGTTATGGGAATTTGTTCTATCCCTATTATTTTGAGGCTTTTTGGATCTCCATTATGATAAACCTCAAAATGTTGGGAGACACTATGTGTGGATATTCGATTGAGAATGTTCCTACGGTGCTCTAGAAATCTGATACGGAGTTTTCTAGTGGTGCGGCCTACATAATGGAGGCCACAACCACATTGTAGGATATATACGACATATGTCGAGTTGCAATTAATATGACTCCTAATTTTATATTGTTTTTCCCCTTTATCAGTTTTAACGTACTGTGTTTTCTCTATATGTTGACACGTGGTACATCTCGTGCCACCACATTTGTAGAAGCCCGTTACTGGCTGGAGCCATGGATCTTTATTGGAATTACTTCTCTTCTCAGATCTCAAATGGCTAGGAGCTAGGGAGTTCTTTAAAGATTGTCCCTTCCGAAATATAAATGTGGGTTTAGCTGGAAGGATATCCCTTAGCACATTGTCTTGTTTTAATATACTGTAATTTTTCCTAATTATGGATTTTATCTTGGGACAACAATCATTATAAGTGGTGATAAATGCTGAGTGGTAATCTTTATCTCTTTCAAGATCGTGGTTTGGCTTCTTTGCTTTAGATAGTAAAAGGTCTCTATTCATCTCTCTCACTTCTCCTAATGTTTTCTGTAATAGGGGTAACGGATATCCCCGATGTTCAAGGGACTCTACCATCTGTTTGGCTTGTAAATCAAACAGCTTTAGGTCGGAGCAATTTCTTCTGAGACGAATCAATTGACTCCGAGGAATACCTTTTTTCCAGGGTGGATAGTGCGCACTGGAGAAGTGGAGATAGGCATTTGAACCTACCTCTTTAGTATGATTAGTGGTGTGTATTTGTCCATCACGTGCCTCTAAATTTAAGTCCAAAAAAGTGATAGAATTAGGGTGATACTGATACGTGAATTTTAAATTATAAGAATTTTGATTAAGTGAGTTAACAAATGCTTGTGCTGAAAGTGCATCCCCATCCCAAATAATAAATAAATCATCGTAGAGTCGTAGAGTCCCTTGAACATCGGGGATATCCGTTACCCCTATTACAGAAAACATTAGGAGAAGTGAGAGAGATGAATAGAGACCTTTTACTATCTAAAGCAAAGAAGCCAAACCACGATCTTGAAAGAGATAAAGATTACCACTCAGCATTTATCACCACTTATAATGATTGTTGTCCCAAGATAAAATCCATAATTAGGAAAAATTACAGTATATTAAAACAAGACAATGTGCTAAGGGATATCCTTCCAGCTAAACCCACATTTATATTTCGGAAGGGACAATCTTTAAAGAACTCCCTAGCTCCTAGCCATTTGAGATCTGAGAAGAGAAGTAATTCCAATAAAGATCCATGGCTCCAGCCAGTAACGGGCTTCTACAAATGTGGTGGCACGAGATGTACCACGTGTCAACATATAGAGAAAACACAGTACGTTAAAACTGATAAAGGGGAAAAACAATATAAAATTAGGAGTCATATTAATTGCAACTCGACATATGTCGTATATATCCTACAATGTGGTTGTGGCCTCCATTATGTAGGCCGCACCACTAGAAAACTCCGTATCAGATTTCTAGAGCACCGTAGGAACATTCTCAATCGAATATCCACACATAGTGTCTCCCAACATTTTGAGGTTTATCATAATGGAGATCCAAAAAGCCTCAAAATAATAGGGATAGAACAAATTCCCATAACAAAGAGGGGGGGTGACCGTTTCAAAAAATTGTGCCAACAGGAGGTCTACTGGATGTTCAGAATGGGTTCCATCCATCCAGATGGCCTCAATGAGGCAGTAGAACTAAACATGATTATTTAACCCTAAGATTAACCAATATGTCCCTATATCCGTCAATTAGCCATAAGACTTATCTCTTCCTTTTCTGTACAGATGTTGTTATCTAGGACCTCCAATTTATTCAGCACATTAATTCTCTCTCTCCGTAACCTTATTCTATACATCATATAGTCTCTGTCCTTTCTTTCAAATTATTAACAACTCAGTTAGTCATAGAAATAACCTATTGTTATTATCTGCTTAATTTAGAATCCCTATGGAGGTAGCTAATAAAATAATTATCATATACTAAGCTAAGAAAACTCTGGTGCAGATATGTATAGGTTCCTGCTATATGGTATTTATTGACATAATTAGATATAATCAGGTCTTTAGAATAATTGGCACTGAATTGTATATAAAATTAAATTAAAATAACTTATCTCAAAAAAGACTAACTAATTAAAAATGTAACATTAATAATAAAAAAAAAATAAAAAAATAAAAAAATAAACAAAAATAAAAAATATATATATAAATATTCTTTTTCATGGGTCTTATAATCTTGTATATGATCTAGATATAAGATACATGTGGGCTCTTTTAAATAGCAGTTACTGAGCTATATAGGTATCTTAATTCAACATAATTGCTTAAGGTTATGGAAATAAATGTATACAAAGTTGGTAGCTTAGCTAATTACAATAAGACTGGTGAAAGTTTATTCAGCCCGGTTTCCATGGAAACCAGATATAATATAATATTTGCAATTAATCTCAACTCATTTGCCTGTATGCCGAGACCAGCTAATAAAGTACAAATTCAATAGGGTCTCCATGGCTACCGGCTGAAAATTCATGTAAATATCCCATGGGAACAATGGTTTCTATGAATAGGAGGACGCGGCCGAAAACCGCGTCGTCATGACAATAGAGGGAGGAGGGTTTAAACCTCCAATCATGTGGGGACAACAATCCGCCCACTACAAGCCGCGTTTCCATGACGACGGCCCGGACACTCTCACTGGCTCCTTAATCCATTACGTCACCTCCGGTCGCGGTTGCTAAGGCAACGGTCCGGCAGTTGACGCCGCATCTCCGGGGCTCCCTCTCTAATAATAAATGAAATAAACTAACCAGGAATCTGAGTCCAACGTCAACAATGAGGTTATATTGTCATTTAGAAATTTACGGCCCGGGCACTTCCACTGTGTCCTTGATCTAATACGTCACTTCCGGCCACGGTTGCCAAGGCAACGGTCCGGGACGTTACATCCACGGAGCTCCCTTCTTAACAAATAAAATAAATTAATTAGGAATCTGAGACTGATGCCACTAATGAGGTTATATTGTTACTTGGAAATGTAAATAGTTTCTTCACCCAGTATACACTGTTTTAGGCTAAATACCTTATTCATCAGGTGACCTAGGTCACATGACTGACATTGATCACATGATTTGTAACTCAACCTATGAAATGGGCTCTTTCAGAGGTCTCCATGACTACAGAGCCATATACAAATCCTCTGATTGGACCAATGTATTCCATGTTAAAATTATAAGGAAATGAAATGTTTATTTAAACAGTCAAAACAAAAGCTTTATATAATTCATATACCGTTTTATATAAGTAGGTCTGTCTCCTATATATATACATACATTTTTTTATTGTTTTAAAGATTAGAAAGAGAAATAATAGTGCCAAACAGGAAATGTGCATCCAGGTGCCAATTAAGCCACCATCTTGTCTAGGGTATATAAAGCCATAAACCCAGACATCAGAATACACCTTTGAAAAAGCTGCAGGGTTTATGCAGCGAAACGCGTCAGGTATTCACCCGTTGGAACAGGACATCTCTGAATTGGACCCGAACCAGCCCATTCTGCTGACCAGTAATCCGAAAGAGCCCGAGAGAAGCACCAGCCTATTTCCGCATTGCATGAGGTACTCTACATCAAAGAGACATTGCATTAATCCTCTAGCGGCATATGGAAGTCTTCTATGGACTCTCTTCAGCAATATTAAAAGGTACCTTCCATACCGGATTATAACTGGACACTATATTGATGGGCAAAATATGGAACGGATCCTAGAGAACAATTCCTACTAATCCTGTACCAGCATTTGGGTAAAATCCAACTTTTGCATAATATTGGCAAATCTATTTTTTTCTGCATATATTTGGCACATTATCTTGCACAGAATTCCTGCTTTTAAAGAAATCCATGTTTTATAATAAATTCTTTTAATACTTATTGAGTGTTTATACTGTTCTTTCCTCTATATAGCGCAGCCTCCATTTTTCTTTTTTGAATTGGGGTACAAGGTATGGGACAAGTATATAGGTGGGCTTTCTGAGTGATACAAGTGTTTTTAGGCTTGCAGAGCGGAGTTACTGGGAGGGCTTTTTTCAGCTTTACTAAAAAAACAGACTTAAAATGACCCAAGTCTATACGAATACCCATTTTTATGTTCCCCAACTTTAAGTAGAGCATTTATTTTGAAGGAAAACACTTGTTTTCTCCCAGTTTTTCACTGTTTTAGAAAAATGCATATAACAGCCATTTGACATTTTAAGAACCCCAAATACTTTTACTGTGAACACTAGAAGACGTCTATACTGTTAGCCAATATTAGATTAACTCTTTTGTAGGGTACAGGCAAATTTCCCTATTTTCACCTACACTAATGCCAGCAGTGCCAGCACTAATTATCGGTCGAATGCGCGATATATGCAAAAACTGTATCTGCAATAAATTACCGCATTAACGCAGACCATTCATTACTTCCATAATCTAACAAACTATTTTGTTCTGCATACATCTAAGGTGCTGTAAGAGGGGACCGTTATTACAGTAATGCATTCACCAGCAGTAAAAAAAAAAAAGTCAAATAAATGGTAATATTTTTTATATATACATGTAAGAGAAAAATATATATAAAATAACCCTGTTCTTCAAAAATGACAAACATCACACACAATTATAGTCTATTGCAAAAATCATTCAATAAAAAACTGTTGAAAACTATTGCATACTGTATTAATGAAAAATCTAGTAATCCATTATTTATACAGAGCATGGCATATAGCGGAGGATGGCTTGGAGGGAACTCTGTCTACAGTGTATGTCAAAGTCCATCTTAATAGTCTCGTTGAAACAATCATAAAATGTATTTGTTTCTTCCAAGCAGTAAAAAATATGTTTTTCCATTAGATAATTTGTGGAGCATTCTGGTATTGCCTATTGGTAATTTATCGTGGATTAACTTTTTGCACATATCGCTATTTTGTATTAAAAGTCTGATGGATTCTCTGTTTGAGCCAGTGCCTGAAGTTTTTCTCAGATCAATGACATTAAGGGGTAGAGTCAGTTAAGTGTTTAAGCTACCAGATCCCATACCGGCAGTTTTCGTGCATTCATTTCAAAAGGCCTATTGAGGTGTGAGCAGAATTCGCCTTTTGCCAATTATTTGCGCCTTAACGTAGAACTTCTAGTGGCCATTACGTCTGCAAGAAGATTTAGTGATTTGCAAACGCTATGCTGCAAAGAACCCTGTTTGAATATATTGGAAGACAAAGTAGTCATGAGAGCTAATCCATCTTTCCTGCCAAAAGTTCAAGTTAATCAAGCGGGTTGGGTATGTTATGCCGACTGTGGGGATCCCCGGCGGGCAGCATACCGACAACGGGATCTCAGCAGCAAAATGCCGGTGGGGGGGGGGGCGACCACAACAAAGCCCCTTGTGGGCTTGGTGGCTTGCTGCGCTCTCCACAGGTTCTATTTCCGCTCTATGGGTGTCGTGGACACCCGCGAGTGGGAAAAGACCCTGTGGGTCCGCATTCCGACTGCTGGTATTTTTAGTGTTCGGGATCCCGGCGTCTGCATGCTGACCGTCAGGATCCTGAGCGCCGGTAACATAACCGCAACCCAGTCAAGCGATTGTATTAACATCCATTTTGCCACAACCAGTGAATGAAAAGAAGAAATGGCATTCTCTAGATCTTGTGAGAGCAGTCACTATTTGTCCATGACAGAAGGCCAATTGTTTTTGCTTCCGATTGGATCTCGGAAAAGGTCATGCCCCTTCTAAACAGACGATTTCAAGATTGATACAAAAAAAATCATACATGCTTAGAAGAAAAATGTTACTAGAGATGCTAAGAGTACACTCTGACACTATGTGGCAGTGTCTTGGCCCATGAAGGCTCCTATCTCAGCAACAGAACACTGCAAAGCTGCAGGCTAGACATCGATTATACCTTTTCAAGTCATCATCAGTCGGCTATTCTGTCTTCTGCTGACTCTCAGTCAGTGAGACATATTCTCCACACAGCAACTTAAATGTGCAATATGTGTTCTCCCCACCCGCCTCCACCTCCTCTTGTGGTTGCTTTTGTACATCTCATTTTTATGGCTAATGAGGATATTGAAGAAGAGAGCTGTGGATTATACTCATTTAGTGTTCATTCTAGCACCCTGTGCTACAAGCACCACAGCAGAGAGCGACGCCCAAAGCAGGAAAAGATACTGCACATATTTTGGAAGGTGCAGGTTGTTAGAGTGAACACTACTCCATTAGATAGTGATACGTCAAGCTTTTCTACCCATGTTGTTTCTGAGAATCATGTTTGTTTAGCGATGGCTTTCGAAAGCACTCAGACACTAGCTAAGAGGAGGATCTCCTATTTATACCATCAGGAAGCATCTAGGTAATGGCTGCCATAGAGGGATGCCGTCAACTTACCTACTGTCAAAATCCCGACAACCGTTGACACAGTCAAAATACCGACATTTAAAATACCGACAAGGTCAAAATACCGACATTTTAATTGTCGACGGGTCAAAAAGTCAACATGAGTTTTTCATGTTTTTTTTTTTGTTTGTTTGTTTGAAACCGACTTGTGCATTCTTTACCATCCCAGTGGACCTGGAGGGGGAATATAATAGTGTGCCGTGTGCAGCAAGACTCTGTGCCCGAAGCATGGCGACATACCATCCCAAAATGTTTGCAAAACTTGTGTTGACCTGTCGACATTTTAAATGTCTGTCTTTTGACCTTGTCTGTATTTTAAATATCGGGATTTTGACCATCGGTCAATTGTTGCCACACCATCGGTCAATTGTTGCCAGGATTTTGACCGTCGGGATTTTGATTGTAGGTATTTCATGCTAAACCCACCATGGAGTACAGGTCAAAATCCCAAATTTGTGAGTCCCCTACTGAGATAATAACGTAAATATTATATATATTATTTATAAATATATATATTTATAGATAATGTATATAATACATATGTCATTATCTCAGTAGGGGACCCAAAAATCTGGGATTTTGAATTTTGGATCAGGGATACTCAGCCTGTATTGCAAAGAAAAGGAATGATCATTTTTGGTGCAATTTTTCACTAATTAGTTCAAATAATCTGCTGTGATGATTACTAGAATAGCATGCAAGAAGTGCATACAAGATTTGTTGCCTTACCCTCTGCACGTATGTGAAGTGCTTTGAGTCCTAATGGGTGAAAGGCACTTTTTAAATAATTTTTATTATTGGGCTAATCCTGTTTTATAGTAGTTTTTTGTGTAATACTTTTTAAAATGCATTTTGGATTCATTCATAAAAGTCTTGTTTGCCATGAAATTAGCTAGGGTACATCAAGTTGCTTAAAAAAGATTCTCCTTTAAACAGACATACAGCAAACAAATGGCGAAATGTGTTTTGGTCATGAAGGGGTTTAAGAGTTCCTTTATAAGCAACAATACTATCCTTGTAACTTCAATGTAGTGATGAGTTCTGCATGTAGACTCAGCACTGTTTTTGGTTCTTGGCTATAAGCAGCTATATAGTATGTACAGTGTTTGACCACACTCCCAGGTGCCATTTCTTCAAACACCTTACGCTACCCCTTGAGCAGTTCAGAACATGAAGCAGTTAGTCAGTATGGCTGGGGAGTGGTATTGAAACAAGGTACTCTTTCAGTGGGCTGAAATATTGCAAATGCATTTTAAGCAGGCTACCTGTTTGAGATTGAAAAATAGAATTTATACTCATTGCGTTCTCATTAGATGTCTAATTATCTGTTCCTTTATTTTAGGAAAGTGAAAGGTATGCATATGAATGGCAACGTTGTCTGGAAAGTGCACTTCATGTAAGTATATAACCTTAGACTCGGTATCTTTTACTCATTGTTTCATATGTGCATGTTGAGATAATAATAAAGTATTATCCAGTGGGTGTATGTTGGCATACATAATATCTTTTCACTACAACGTAATGGATCATCAAACCAGTTAAACAAGAAAAATGTGCTTTGCATTTATTCTTGCCTCTTAGACTATGTGCATATGGGCATTTTCTTCAGCTAATTAATTTTAACAGCAGTGTTTTTATTGAAATGTAAAAAAACCCCAGAAAATTTGGTCGGGGGAGGGTGTACAGAAAGGAAAAAAAAAGGGAGGGGAGGGTATCAAACAACATTAAACATCAATAGAACAAACATCTGGAGGTATAGTGATACAAAGATTAATCGTGTGGGGAGCACAGTACAAAATACAGACAAAAAGGCATAGTGATAGTGCAGAGACATAAATCTTCTGTAAATATGGTTACTGACATAGAAATTTAGAAGGCGAGAAAAAGAAGATTATTCGAATGGGGTACTGTAACATGCTGCATCATGGTTGGAGAATCTGAAGCCATGGGCATAGGTGCGCAGAAACGCCTGAAGAGTGCCTGCTCCGGCACCCTCTTTAACATAGAAATGCCATGAAAGCCATTTCATCAGAGGAGAGGTAGAGTAGGGAACTGCAAAGATCTCCATAACAAAGTAATATTGAATTGAGATCACTTTAGAAAGATTGAGGGGGGTCAGGGGATTTCCATAGTTGAGCTAAGGAGGCTCTGGCTGCAAGTAAAATTTGTCCGGTCAAGCAAACTTCATGTTTAGGAATAGAGGACACTAATTCAATATAGCAAGAACTGTATTCGGGTCCCCCAGCATAGTCTAGAACAAGAAGTCCACATTTTATGCAATTTGGGGGAAGTAAGATACAATCAGTGAAATAGTTTGAAATGCATTTCAATATGATTATTACATCTAGACATACATTTTTAGATATTTTTCCACTGTAGGGGGGTGCAGGTACACTGCAAATCAGATTCCTAACAAAGTCAGGCTGTAGATTTGTCAGTAGGTGCAGGTTGTACATACAACTACTATATGGAAATGTCTCCCTTAGAGGTTTGCAAGGTGAGTTTCATCATAAGTAACATCGGAAATAGGGACAGGGTTCCAGACAGTTTACCCAGGTCACAAAACCAATGAATAATTTGGAGATAGGAATAGTGGACCACATTGGGAACCCCACAAGTTAACTGAAGTTGATAGAAAGACTTATCATCGGATAGATGGTCAAGAGTCGACACACCCAGAGAGATCCATGAGTTAACAAATAAATGAAAGATCAGGAAGCTCAGCGCTATAAATGATAGCTTTCTAGAAGGCAATCTGCTTGAGATATAAGTATCCCAAGCACGTAAAGCAACTGTAATGACTAAAAGACATAACTTAGGAAGTGGGTGGGTCATTTTTGGGAGCAATAGTAGGTCTGGTATAGGGAATCCTGCCAAGGCATTGAGCTCCAGATCAACCCATGGCTTGTCCCCAGAGGGCAGGAACCAGTTGTGGAGTTGAGCCAGAATACATGCTGATTGATAATGGGGAGTATCAGGGAGTTTAAGACCACCAAACCTCCATGGTAAAGTCAACTTATGTGCCACCAGTCATAAAGGCTTGTTTTTCCAAACATAGGAAACCATAAGCTTCTTAAACTATACATTCATTAAGGGTGTAGCGTCATTTTTAAGACATCTGTTCAGAATAGTCAGGAGATTTCATAGAAGCCCCACAAATTACGGAGTGTAGACAGTTGTGTAAGCAATGGGGATAAGTTTAACTTCAAACCTATCTTTAATGTGAGATTAGATCTGGGCCCCTAGGTAAGCTAGAGATGTGTCTTCCAGGTATAGGGAAAGGAGTGCTTGAGATGGGACAGTGTAGACGGAGAAACATTGATTAGAAGGGCATCTGATTTAGATGTGTTAACTAGTATGGCCTCCTATTAGAAACGTAAGATATTGTGTAAAACAGGCAGGGAGGTCAACGGTTAGTTGACAAAAAGAAGGACATCAGCAAAAATACATTAGTTCTACTAATACTAGTTCCACTGGGAGTGGGGTGGCAGGGAAATTCTGTGGACAGTTTACGTTTTTGGGCTAAAGGTTCCATACCCAATACAAAAATTTAAGAAAGGGGGCAGCCCTGTCTGGTTCCGTTGTAAATCAGAAATGTGTCGGAGAGAAAGCCATTGTTAAACACCTGTGCTGAGGGGCATTGATAAAAAGCCAATATTCAGTCAAAGATAGCTCCACGGAAACCAAAGAGCAGCAACGTATGCCACATTTCTCTGACGTCCTAGTGGATGCTGGGGACTCCGTAAGGACCATGGGGAATAGCGGCTCCGCAGGAGACTGGGCACAAAAGTAAAGCTTTAGAACTACCTGGTGTGCACTGGCTCCTCCCCCTATGACCCTCCTCCAAGCCTCAGTTAGATTTTTGTGCCCGAACGAGAAGGGTGCACACTAGGTGGCTCTCCTGAGCTGCTTAGTGAAAAGTTTAGTTTTAGGTTTTTTATGTTAAGTGAGACCTGCTGGCAACAGGCTCACTGCATCGAGATGGGGGCCCGTCTCAATGAATTTCAGCGCGCAGTGGGCTCACTCGCAAGTAGACCCCTGGATCCTTCAGGTGATATCTCAGGGGTACAAATTGGAATTCGAGATGTCTCCCCCTCGCCGTTTCCTAAAGTCGGCTTTACCGATGTCTCCTTCTGACAGGGAGGCAGTTTTGGAAGCCATTCACAAGCTGTATTCCCAGCAGGTGATAATCAAGGTACCCCTCCTGTAACAGGGAACGGGGTATTATTCCACACTGTTGTGGTACCGAAGCCGGACGGCTCGGTGAGACCGATTCTAAATCTAAAATCTTGAACACTTACATACGGAGGTTCAAATTCAAGATTGAGTCACTCAGAGCAGTGATTGCGAACCTGGAAGAAGGGGACTACATGATGTCTCGGGACATCAAGGATGCTTACCTTCATGTCCCAATTTACCCTTCTCACCAAGGGTACCTCAGGTTTATGGTACAGAACTGTCACTATCAGTTTCAGACGCTGCCGTATGGATGGTCCACGGCACCCCGGGTCTTTACCAAGGTAATGGCCGAAATGATGATACTCCTTCGAAGGAAGGGAATTTTAGTTATCCCTTACTTGGACGATTCCCTGATAAGGGTAAGATCCAGGGAACAGTTGGAGGTCGGTGTAGCACTATCTCAGGTAGTGTTGCGGCAGCACGATTGGATTCTCAATATTCCAAAATCGCAGCTGATTCCGACGACTCGTCGTCTGTTCCTAGGGATGATCCTGGACACAGTCCAGAAAAAGGTGTTTCTCCCGGAGGAGAAAGTCAGGTAGTTATCCGAGCTAGTCGGGAACCTCCTATAACCGAGCCAAGTCTCAGTACATCAATGAAAGGGTTCTGGGAAAAATGGTGGCTTCCTACGAAGCAATCCCATTCGGCAGATTCCACGCAAGAACTTTCCAGTGGGACCTGCTGGACAAATGGTCCGGGTCGCATCTTCAGATGCATCAGCGGATAACCCTGTCACCAAGCACAAGGGTGTCTCTCCTGTGGTGGTTGCAGAGTGCTCATCTTCTAGAGGGTCGCAGATTCGACTTTCAGGACTGGGTCCTGGTGACCACGGATGCCAGCCTGCGAGGCTGGGGAGCAGTCACACAGGGAAGGAATTTCCAGAGCTTATGGTCAAGCCTGGAGACATCACTTCACATAAATATCCTGAAGCTAAGGGCCATTTACAATGCTCTAAGCTCAGCAAGACCTCTGCTTCAAGGTCACCCGGAGTTGATCCATTCGGACAACGTCACGGCAGTCACCCACGTAAACAGACAGGGTGACACAAGAAGCAGGAGGGCAATGGCAGAAGCTGCAAGGATTCTTCGCTGGGCGGAAAATCATGTGATAGCACTGTCAGCAAGTGGGGACTTCACCCAGAAGTCTTCCACATATTTATAAAACTCGACAAGTATTGCGCCGGGTCAAGGGACCCTCCGGCAATAGCTGTAGACGCTCTGGTAACACAGTGGGTGTACCAGTCAGTGTATGTGTTCCCTCCTCTGCCTCTCATACCCAAGGTACTGAGAATTATAAGATGGAGAGGAGTAAGCACTATATTCGGGCTCCGGATTGGCCAAGAAGGACTTGGTAACCGGAACTTCAAGAGATGCTCACGGAGGATCCGTGGCCTCTACCTCTAAGAAGGGACCTGCTCCAGCAAGGACCCTGTCTATTCCAAGACTTACCGCGACTGCGTTTGACGGCATGGCGGTTGAACGCCAGATCCTGAAGGAGAAAGGCATTCCGGATGAAGTCATTCCTATCCTGATCAAAGCCAGGAAAGATATAACCGCAAAACATTATCACCGCATTTGGCGAAAATATGTTGCGTGGTGCGAGGCCAGTAAGGCCCCGACGGAGGAATTTTCAACTAGGTCGATTCCTACATTTCCTGCAAACAGGAGTGTCTATGGGCCTGAAATGGGGGTCCATTAAGGTTCAAATTTCGGCCCTGTCAATTTTCTTCCAAAAAGAACTAGCTTCAGTCCCTGAAGTTCAGACGTTTTGTGAAAGGGGTACTGTATATACAGCCTCCTTTTGTGCCTCCAGTGGCACCTTGGGATCTAAATGTAGTTTTTGGGTTCCAAAAGTCACATTGGTTTGAACCACTTAAATATGTGGAGTTAAAATATCTCACATGGAAAGTGGTCATGCTGTTGGCCCTGGCCTGGGCCAGGTGCGTGTCAGATTTGGCGGCTTTATCCTGTAAAAGCCCTCATCTGATTTTCCATTCGGACAGGGCGGAATTGAGGACTTGTCCTCAGTTTCTCCCTAAGGTGGTTTTCAGCGTTTCACCTGAATCAACCTATTGTGGTGCCTGCGGCTACTAGGGACTTGGAGGACTCCAAGTTGCTAGACGTTGTCAGGGCCCTGGAAATATAGGTTTCCAGGACGGCTGGAGTCAGAAAATCTGACTCGTTGTTTATTCTGTATGCACCCAACAAGCTGGGTGCTCCTGCTTCTAAGCAGACTATTGCTCGTTGGATTTGTAGTATAATTCAGCTTGCACATTCTGTGGCAGGCCTGCCACAGACAAAATCTGTAAAAGCCCATTCCACAAGGAAGGTGGGCTCATCTTGGGCGGCTGCCCGAGGGGTCTCGGCTTTACAACTTTGCCGAGCAGTTACTTGGTCAGGAGCAAATACGTTTGTAAAATTCTACAAATTTGATACTCTGGCTGAGGAGGACCTGGAGTTCTCTCATTTGGTGCTGCAGAGTCATCCGCACTCTCCCGCCCGTTTGGGAGCTTTGGTATAATCCCCATGGTCCTTACGGAGTCCCCAGCATCCACTAGGACGTCAGAGAAAATAAGAATTTACTTACCGATAATTCTATTTCTCATAGTCCGTAGTGGATGCTGGGCGCCCATCCCAAGTGCGGATTGTCTGCAATACTGGTACATAGTTATTGTTACCAAAAAAATCGGGTTATTGCTGTAGTGAGCCATCTTTTCTAGAGGCTCCTCTGTTATCATGCTGTTAACTGGGTTTAGATCACAAGTTATATGGTGTGATTGGTGTGGCTGGTATGAGTCTTACCCGGGATTCAAAATCCTTCCTTATTGTGTACGCTCGTCCGGGCACAGTATCCTAACTGAGGCTTGGAGGAGGGTCATAGGGGGAGGAGCCAGTGCACACCAGGTAGTTCTAAAGCTTTACTTTTGTGCCCAGTCTCCTGCGGAGCCGCTATTCCCCATGGTCCTTACGGAGTCCCCAGCATCCACTACGGACTACGAGAAATAGAATTATCGGTAAGTAAATTCTTATTATAATCCCAGTTAAGGCTACCAAAGGCCTTTTCGGTATCTAAAGAAAGCAATACAGATTGTTCCTAGGAACGAGATAACAATTAAATTGTTTTAAACACCCAATAGGTATTGTGAGAGGCTTCTCGATGCTGTGGAAGGAGGAGAGAGAGTCTGTTCAGGAAAAAAAATTGATGTCCTGTATTCAGGAGCATTATAAGTCTGTAGTTCCTACAGTGTGAGGGATCTTCACCCAATTTAGGAATTGTGACTATTTGGGCATCTAGTAATTCAGAAGGGAGATGACCAAGCTTAGTGGCTTAATTGGAAAGATTAACTAAGGTAGGGGTTAAAATTGGAAAAAGAAGTATAAAAATGATTACTAAAGCCTTTACCCTTAGGGAGATCCTTAGTAACCTCCTCAACCTCCTCTATAGTCTATTGGGCATTAAATGAGGTTAGGTCATCCTCAGTCAGAGATGCCAATTTCAGGCCTTAAAGGAAGGAGAAAATGGTATTCCTAGTAGGTTGGGGAATGGAAGGGTCAGCTGGCAGATTATAGAGGGTGGCGTAATATTGGACAAAAAGTTTTTGGTCTGTCTACCAAGCAGACAGTGAATCTTATTCCTTGTCCGTTGGCCTCAAAACTTACGGGCAAGCATTCTACAGTCTTTATTACCTACTGTGTAAAACTTGGTCTGACCAAGTGATCGCTAGGATTTTAATGGTGTGAGTGAGTAGGATTTTAATGGTGTCGGTGAGTTGAAGGGACCATTTATTAGCCAAATAAAAACTATACGGGAGTATCTGATGAATATTAGAAAAGAAGGTCTTGTTCCTCAGAATTTTTAGTCCGCCACACATTATAAATATCAAATTCAGCAAACGATTGATGTGCCCAAATCTCTAGGAGACTTAACCGAGAGGCCCTGGACCTATCAAGGGAGCAATATTGAAGTCCCCACATACAGTATAATAAGGTAACCTGTCCTAACCTTTTCAATCTCAGAACAGGACTCAAGAAGGGGCTCTGACGGGAGTTCTGGCATATAGCAAAACCAATGTGACCTGGAGACCATGCATGATTCCTACTAATATGAAAGATCTCCCATTTTTGTCAGCAATTTTATGAGAAAGGGTGAAAGGGGAGGCATTGTGAATTAGGATTGCAACTCCATGGGGGTAATTCAGACCTGATCGTAGCAGCACATTTGTTAGCAGTTGGGCAAAACCATGTGCACTGAAGGGGGGGGCAGATGTAACTTGTGCAGAGAGAGTTAGATTTGGTTGGGGTGTGTTCAAACTGAAATCTAAATTAGTGTAAAAATAAAGCAGGCAGTATTTACCCTGCGCAGAAACAAAATAACCCACCCAAATCTAACTCTCTTCAAATGTTATATCTGCCACACCTGTAGTGCACATGGGGGGTAATTCCAAGTTGATCACAGCAGGAAATTTTTTAGCAGTTGGGCAAAAAAATGTGCACTGCAGGGGGGTCAGATATAACATGTGTAGAGAGATATAGATTTGGGTGGGTTATTTTATTTCTGTGCAGGGTAAATACTGGCTGCTTTATTTTTACACTGCAAATTAGATTGCAGATTGAACACACCACACCAAAATCTAACTCTCTCTGCACATGGTATATCTGCCTCCCCTGCAGTGCACATGGTTTTGCCCAACTGCTAAAAAAAATTCCTGCTGCGATCAACTTGGAATTACCCCCATGGTTTTGCCCAACTGCTAACAAATTTGCTGCTACGATCAGGTTTGAATTACCCCCCATGTCTTTTAAGAGGCCCATTGACCATACAACAGAAAAATGGGTTTCCTGCAAAGCTACCACATCCGCCTTATGGTCCATGAAAAGTTAAGTGTAATTTTTTTAAGGGAGTTTAGCTCATTAACATTTAATGAAAATTGATTAACGATATTAAAAACTCAGAGTAATGCGGACAAGTCACCGGATGCTTCTCGTAGATTCCAGAATATAATGGAGACAAATAATAAAAACCGTAAGGGCAAGGGAGAAATAATAAGATTTTACTCACCGGTAAATCTATTTCTCGTAGTCCGTAGTGGATGCTGGGTACTCCGTAAGGACCATAGGGAATAGACGGGCTCCGCAGGAGACTGGGCACTCTAAGAAAGAATTAGGTCTACTGGTGTGCACTGGCTCCTCCCTCTATGCCCCTCCTCCAGACCTCAGTTAGGGAAACTGTGCCCGGAAGAGCTGACACAATAAGGAAAGTATTTGGAATCCCGGGTAAGACTCATACCAGCTACACCAATCACACCGTACAACTCGTGATACTATACCCAGTTAACAGTATGAATAACAACTGAGCCTCACGAACAGATGGCTCATAACAATAACCCTTTAGTTAGGCAACAACTATATACAAGTATTGCAGACAATCCGCACTTGGGATGGGCGCCCAGCATCCACTACGGACTACGAGAAATAGATTTACCGGTGAGTAAAATCTTATTTTCTCTGACGTCCTAGTGGATGCTGGGTACTCCGTAAGGACCATGGGGATTATACCAAAGCTCCCAAACGGGCGGGAGAGTGCGGATGAGACTGCAGCACCGAATGAGCAAACTCAAGGTCCTCCTCAGCCAGGGTATCAAACTTGTAGAATTTTGCAAACGTGTTTGATCCCGACCAGGTAGCAGCTCGGCAAAGTTGTAAAGCCGAGACCCCTCGGGTAGCCGCCCAAGAAGAGCCCACCTTCCTCGTGGAATAGGCTTTGACTGATTTAGGATGTGGCAGTCCAGCTGCAGAATGTGCAAGTTGAATCGTGGAGCAGATCCAGCGAGCAATAGTCTGCTTAGAAGCAGGAGCACCCAACTTGTTGGGTGCATGCAGGATAAACAGCGAGTCAGTCTTTCTGACTCTAGCCGTCCTGGAAACATAGATTTTCAGGGCCCGGACTACGTCCAGCAACTTGGAAGCCTCCAAGTCCTGAGTAGCCGCCGGCACCACAATAGGTTGGTTCAAGTGAAACGCTGATACCACCTTAGGGAGGAATTGGGGACGCGTCCTCAATTCTGCTCTGTCCATATGGAAGATCAGATAGGGGCTTTTACAGGACAAAGCCACCAATTCTGACACCCGCCTAGCCGAAGCCAAGGCCAAAAGCATGACCACTTTCCACGTGAGATATTTTAATTCCACGGTCTGAAGTGGCTCAAACCAATGTGATTTTAGGAAATCCAACACCACGTTGAGATCCCAAGGTGCCACTGGGGGCACAAAAGGGGGCTGAATATGCAGCACTCCCTTAACAAACGTCTGAACTTCAGGTAGTGAAGCCAGTTCTTTTGAAAGAAAATAGACAGGGCCGAAATCTGGACTTTAATGGATCCCAATTTTAGGCCCATAGTCACTCCTGACTGTAGGAAGTGCAGAAATCGACCCAGCTGAAATTCTTCTGTGTGGGCCTTCATAGCCTCACACCAAGCAACATATTTTCGCCATATGCAGTGATAATGCTTTGCTGTCACCTCTTTCCTAGCCTTTATCAGCGTAGGAATGACTTCAACCGGAATGCCCTTTTCCATTAGGATCCGGCGTTCAACCGCCATGCCGTCAAACGCAGCCGCGGTAAGTCTTGGAACAGACAGGGCCCCTGCTGTAGCAGGTCCTGTCTGAGAGGCAGAGGCCAAGGGTCCTCTGAGATCATTTCTTGTAGTTCCAGGTACCAAGTCCTTCTTGGCCAATCCGGAACGATGAGTATAGTTCTTACTCCTCTTTTTCTTATTATCCTCAGCACCTTTGGTATGAGAGGAAGAGGAGGGAACACATAAACCGACTGGTACACCCACGGTGTCACTAGAGCGTCCACAGCTATCACCTGAGGGTCCCTTGACCTGGCGCAATATCTTTTTAGCTTTTTGTTTAGGCGGGACGCCATCATGTCCACCTGTGGCCGTTCACAACGGTTTACAATCAGTTGGAAGACTTCTGGATGAAGTACCCACTCTCCCGGGTGGAGGTCGTGCCTGCTGAGGAAGTCTGCTTCCCAGTTGTCCACTCCCGGACTGAACACTGCTGACAGTGCTATCACGTGATTTTCCGCCCATCGGAGAATCCTTGTGGCTTCTGCCATCGCCATCCTGCTTCTTGTGCCGCCCTGTCGGTTTACATGGGCGACCGCCGTGATGTTGTCTGACTGAATCAGCACCGGCTGGTTTTGAAGCAGGGGTCTTGCCTGACTTAGGGCATTGTAAATGGCCCTTTAGTTCCAGAATATTTATGTGTAGGGAAGCCTCCTGACTCGACCATTGTCCTTGGAAGTTTCTTCCCTGCGTGACTGCCCCCCAACCTCGGAGGCTTGCATCCGTGGTTACCAGGACCCAGTCCTGTATGCCGAATCTGCGGCCCTCTAGAATATGAGCACTCTGCAGCCACCACAGCAGAGACACCCTGGCCCTCGGGGACAGGGTGATCAGCCGATGCATTTGAAGATGCGATCCGGACCACTTGTCTAACAGATCCCACTGAAAGATCCTTGCATGGAACCTGCTGAATGGAATTGCCTCGTAAGAAGCTACCATCTTTCCCAGGACTCGCGTGCAGTGATGCACCGACACCTGTTTTGGTTTCAGGAGGTCTCTGACCAGAGATGACAACTCCTTGGCCTTCTCCTCCGGGAGAAACACCTTCACACCTTCTTCTGTTCTGTGTCCAGAATCATACCCAGGAACAGCAGACGCGTCGTAGGAACCAGCTGCGACTTTGGAATATTCAGAATCCAGCCGTGCTGTTGTAGCACTTCCTGAGATAGTGCTACTCCGACCAACAACTGCTCCCTGGACCTCGCCTTTATAAGGAGATCGTCCAAGTATGGGATAATGAGAACTCCCTTCTTTCGAAGGAATATCATCATTTCGGCCATTACCTTGGTAAATACCCTCGGTGCCGTGGACAGACCAAACGGCAACGTCTGGAATTGGTAATGGCAGTCTTGTACCACAAACTGGAGGTACACCTGGTGAGGTGGGTAAATGGGGACATGCAGGTACGCATCCTTGATGTCCAGTGATACCATGTAATCCCCTTCTTCCAGGCTTGCAATAACCGCCCCGAGCGATTCCATTTTGAACTTGAACCTTCTTATATAAGTGTTCAAGGATTTTAAATTTAGAATGGGTCTCACCGAACCGTCTGGTTTCGGTACCACAAACATTGTGGAATAGTAACCCCGTCCCTGTTGAAGGAGGGGAACTTTTATTATCACCTGCTGGAGGAACAGCTTGTGAATTGCCGCCAGCACCACCTCCCTGTCCGGGGGAGTAGCTGGCAATGCTGATTTGAGGTAACGGCGAGGGGGAGACATCTCGAATTCCAGCTTGTATCCCTGAGATACCACTTGTAGAACCCAGGGATCCACCTGTGAGCGAACCCACCGGTCGCTGAAGTTCCGGAGACGGGCCCCCACCGCACCTGGTTCTACCAGTGGAGCCCCAGCGTCATGCGGTGGATTTAGTGGAAGCAGGGGAGGATTTTTGTTCTTGGGAACTGGCTGTATGGTGCAGCTTTTTCCCTCTACCCCTGCCTCTGGGCAGAAAGGACGCGCCTTTAACCCGCTTGCCTTTCTGGGGCCGAAAGGAATGTACCTGATAATACGGTGCTTTCTTTGGCTGTGAGGGAACCTGGGCTAAAAATGTCGACTTCCCAGCTGTCGCTGTGGAAACGAGGTCCGAGAGACCATCCCCAAACAATTCCTCACCCTTGTAAGGCAAAACCTCCATGTGCCTTTTAGAATCCGCATCACCTGTCCACTGCCGAGTCCATAATACTCTCCTGGCAGAAATGGACATTCCATTTATTCTAGATGCCAGCCGGCAAATATCCCTCTGTGCATCTCTCATGTATAAGACTACGTCTTTAATATGCTCTATGGTTAGCAATATAGTGTCCCTGTCAAGGGAATCAATATTATCAGACAGGGAATCAGACCACGCTGCTGCAGCACTGCACATCCATGCTGAAACAATAGCAGGTCTCAGTATAGTACCTGAGTGTGTATATACAGACTTCAGGATAGCCTCCTGCTTTCTATCCGCAGGCTCCTTTAAGGCGGCCGTATCCTGAGACGGTAGTGCCACCTTTTTTGACAAGCGTGTGAGCGCTTTATCCACCCTCGGGGATGTCTCCCATCGTACCCTGTCCTCTGGCGGGAAAGGGTACGCCATTAGTAACCTTTTTAGAAATCACTAATTTTTTATCAGGGGATGCCCACGCTTCTTTACACACTTCATTTAACTCATCTGAAGGGGGAAAAACCACTGGTTGCTTTTTCTCCCCTAACATAATACCCTTTTTAGTGGTACCTGGGTTAATGTCAGAAATGTGCAACACATTTTTCATTGCCGTAATCATGCAACGGATAGCCTTAGTGGAATGTACATTAGTCTCGTCGTCGTCGACACTGGAGTCAGACTCCGTGTCGACATCTGTGTCTGCCATCTGAGGTAGCGGGCGTTTTTGAGCCCCTGATGGCCTTTGAGACGCCTGGGCAGGCACTGGCTGAGCCGGCTGTCCCACAGCTGTTATGTCATCAAACCTTTTATGTAAGGAGTTGACACTGTCTGTTAATACCTTCCACATATCCATCCACTCTGGTGTCGACCCCGCAGGGGGTGACATCACATTTATCGGCACCTGCTCCGCCTCCACATAAGCCGCCTCATCAAACATGCCGACACAGCCGTACCCACACACCGCACACACACAGGGAATGCTCTGACTGAGGACAGGACCCCACCAAGTCCTTTGGGGAGACAGAGAGAGAGTATGCCTGCACACACCACAGCGCTATATAACACAGGGATTTACACTACACAAAGTGATTTTCCCTATAGCAGCTATAATACACAGTATTGCGCCTAAATTTAGTGCCCCCCCTCTCTTTTTTACCCTATTGAGCCTGGAAACTACAGGGGAGAGCCTGGGGAGCGTCCTTCCAGCGGAGCTGTGAAGAGGAAATGGCGCCAGTGTGCTGAGGGAGATAGCCCCGCCCCTTTTTCGGCTGGCTTCTCCCGCTCTTTGTATTAATATTATGGCATGGGATTTTTACACATATATAGTTTATTAGACTGTATTATGTGTTTTTTGCCATTTTTAAGGTAATCTAATTGCAGCCCAGGGCGCCCCCCCCCCCCCCCAGCGCCCTGCACCCATCAGTGACCGGAGTATGTGGTGTGCATGGGGAGCAATGGCTCACAGCTGCAGTGCTGTGCGCTACCTTAATGGAGACCGGAGTCTTCAGCCGCCGATTTTCTCCTCGGAATCTTCCGTCTTCTGGCTCTGCAAGGGGGACGGCAGCGCGGCTCCGGGACCGGACGACCGAGGCTGGGCCTGTGTTCGATCCCTCTGGAGCTAATGGTGTCCAGTAGCCTAGAAGCCCAAGCTAGCTGCAAGCAGGTAGGTTCGCTTCTCTCCCCTAAGTCCCTCGTAGCAGTGAGTCTGTTGCCAGCAGATCTCACTGAAAATAAAAAACCTAATAAATACTCCCTTTACTAGGAGCTCAGGAGAGCCCCTAGTGTGCAACCAGCTCGAGCCGGGCACAGATTCTAACTGAGGTCTGGAGGAGGGGCATAGAGGGAGGAGCCAGTGCACACTAGTAGACCTAATTATTTCTTAGAGTGCCCAGTCTCCTGCGGAGCCCGTCTATTCCCCATGGTCCTTACGGAGTACCCAGCATCCACTAGGACGTCAGAGAAATCAGGGGGAAAACCACAAACAAGCCCAGAAGCAGTTGCCACAGGGAGAGAAATGTGGCAAAACAGAGAACATGGGGGAGGGCCAGAGGCAACCTATCCCATGCAACATTAATGCAACAGAGATTACAAAACAGAAAAACTTACATGAACCCAATACAGTAAGGTCACAGATGGGACATGTAAAATAGACTGTAAAAGCTTAATATTTTAAATGGCAAACACACACTCCTACAAATATATACTGTATGTATTTATTAAAAAAAAAGGTACAGTAATATTCAGTTTAATAGAGATCGGTGCCATATGTAAACATCCAGACCCAGAATGGGCAGTCAGGGAAGCAGGTATACATCTGTAAATCACAGTCTTATCCAACCGACAACTACTCATGGGCGACCAGAGGCAGATATTTGGGGAAAGATGAAGGCACTGAAATGTTCCAATGTGTAAGAAGTTCCAGCTTACGAAGAGGACATCATAAATGTTGAACCATCTCTTCATCTATTTGACAGGAAAACACCAGTGGAATCTTATTAGTGCTGAGAACCATAGTACGAGGTTGAATAGAGTAATGTTTGGCAATAGTGGCAGCTGGAAATAAAAATAGTTGTAGGTTTCCAAGGTTGCAGCTTCTGTTTCCGCTTGAGCTGCCTGGAGGGTTGCCGCCTCTTAACATGGAATAAATAAATATGGAGGCGAGTGTCCCTAGGTATAGAGGTGGGAAAATGGTGGATCTGACCAATAAGGGAGTCGGCCTCAATAAAGGATGCCAGGACATTTTTTATAGTGAGGGGATGCAGGTTGGTTATATTATACGCCAGGAATCCCAGTCACAAGCACAGCTTCAAGGAGAACAGA
Source organism: Pseudophryne corroboree (assembly GCF_028390025.1). Lineage (NCBI taxonomy): Eukaryota > Metazoa > Chordata > Amphibia > Anura > Myobatrachidae > Pseudophryne > Pseudophryne corroboree. The sequence continues at coordinate 624,765,160 of NC_086445.1, forward strand.
GCAGCTGGACACCACCGGGAGATTGTGAGGAGGTACATCAACCCGTCCCAGAGGGAGGTTCCAAGAACAGACAGCAGGTAGTGGGTCACTGGGTAGCTGCTGAGTGTGAGAGATCCCAAACAGCACCGGAAGGAACTTCATGATGCAGGTTGATGGCAGGTACTCCCCTCAGATGGAAAAGTGCCAAACAGAACACCCTGGTTGCTGTGAATGGCATTGCTGTGGCTCAGGGTAGAAGTGATGTCATTTGGGAAGGGCCAGAGATGTACCCTCAGTGGGGACCTCAGAGGGACCTAACAGGGGCCAGGAGCAAAGGCACAGGGCTGCAGAAGCAGTAGCGGGAGCCATGGAGTGCAGTAGGAAACCTGTCAAAAGCAGGGGAGACCATAGCACCAGCGGGTCACTCACTGGGTGAGGAGGAGCAGTTTCACGGAATATTGAATTAAATTAACCCTTCCCTTGACCATTTCTCCCCGCAGCCTAACCCTAACCCTCCTTGGCATACTAACATTTGAGATTCCGGTGTCGGCATTCTGACGGGTTGGGATTCCGGCGTTTGTATTTTGATGCCAACTATATCCCTTTAATTGTGTATGTATGCATACATATATACGCACAGACATACATATATTTGTATGCTCCTTTTTGTGTTCCATCCCCCCCTCCCTCCTCCATTTGTACTGTATTGTGCCCCAGTGCCTGTGCTTTCCTTATTATGCTTATTATGCATGTAGTCAGGTGCTGCTTGCTGCTGGAGAGCAGGTATCTAGGGGCCAGGATGAGGTGCATCAGGGATTTAAGGAGCTGCCGTGGGGGCACCCCTCAGGAGCCATAGTTACATCCGCCTCCTATGTGCCTTCACATAACTTGATGTTACACATGTCAGCACGGAGGAAGCACTGAGACACTATGTTGTACAGCCTTATAGCAGCGTCTGCACCTGATTAGACCCGCAGCAGCAACCAGCGCAGTGTAACAGGTGGAGGTCGCATACAGAGACATCCTTCAGTTTTTTGCTAGTTGAATTCAGTGGCGCCCCTAGGCAGCCGCCTAAAGCTGCCTGATGGTAGAGCCGGCCCTGGGGACACAAGTAAATGATTATGCTAGGTAATGCTTCAGCACTAATATTAAGAGATATGACATCTGATAAAGACATGGGTAAATGCACGTTTAATGTAACATTATTAGGAGTATCATGACATGGCTCCATTTGCATTTCATTGCTATGTTCAAACTGGTGATGCAACAACCTTTTTATGCGCGTTATTTTGGAGCTAATTTTATAACTTGCACCCTCCTTGGCAGGCTGCAAATGGCTCGCCTCTCAATTACATGCCCTGAGGACATCAGAGGCTGTGCGTTTGCATAGCTCCTGGGCTGTACCTGGACACGTGGCCCATCTACTGATGCGCCGTGGTAGCTCCCTGTCAGTAACTGTGTTTCTGTGTGGTTTGCATCTTCTGGAAAAGTTTAGCTAACAAGTATGCAGCCTCAAAACAGGCAGAGCACATCTCACCATTTACACAATAGGCAGGGCGTGGTGATCTGCCAAAAGAGTTTGTGCAAAACTTATACAATTAAAAGATTAAGAACTATTTATGTAGGCAGTTCCAAGTTAAAATGTTGTCATTAGATTTGTTTTCCTTATATATTATAATAGTCCATTTTAATTGAGAATATAAACAGTCTACTTTGTTATTATGTAGGTCATTAAGAAAGCTAATGATGCTCTTAATGGAATTAGCAGTTCATCTGTCTGCACTGAAGTTATCCAATCAGCTCACGGGATGGAGTATTTATTAGGTATGGATTAATTTGTAGTATACTCTGTTAATAGTATGAACCAATGTCATTAATAATATCTACTGTTATTTAGTTGTTTTTTATGCTGTTAACTATTACACGTTAAAAAAAAACAACCTCATTTTTATATCTATTACAGATGTGTGAGTTCCGTGTGACTCCGTAGCGCTGAGCATTTTAATCATTTGTATCATTTTAATTAGCCTTCCATATACCTGGTGTAGGTCAGGTCTTCTTTGGTCCATGTGGGCATCCCAAAAAAAAACTTACATGGACTCGCCATTGTAGTAGCCTAAAACTCTCAAATTTGCAGGCTTATTACATTTGCAAGTTGCCGAACAAACGTGCATCTTCAAACTGTGTGAGTTTGATCCCGTGGTTTAACTCGCACCCTATTACATGTGGCCCTTGGTCTGCTAATGTGTGACATGCAGGGCACCTGGTAGGCTCTTCTGTGTAGGCCACCCACAAAACATCCTCCTACATGATGCCAGTGACAGCTGCCCCCGCACATCCTCACTTTTCCCATGCTTTCGGGCCATACCATCAGCACTTCTGACATGTCATGTGACCATTATCATCTTGAAGCATTACAGCGCCGGCCCCTGCTTTCTCCTTCCCTTTCTTTCCCATCCAGGTATAGAGTGTAGCTTTGCATCCTAGACAATCCTAGATGGTTCCTGGTGTGACAGATGGTTAATGTCAGTGAAGCCTTAAGCACTCCTTCTATTGTATGCGTAACTTTTAAAAAAGGAGGAAGATCACTGGCAGAGACATGTGCATGTCTGATAATCCTGTAGTAGACTGCAATTGTAGAAACGTAGTAGTACATACAGTGCCCCACTTGCATGCACATTATATGTATTTGGTATATGCAGAAAGAGACAGACCGGTCCCTGCATTTTTAGATACATTTTAGCATTTTTCATGGGCATTATAGCTGAAGCAAATGTAGTTTATTCGGCAGTTTTACCTTTCATTCCACTAGGCCTCATCTCCAGGCCTTTTTTGCCTTTTAGCCCAGGGCAGCTCCATTCACATTAAACCACCCCTGAGGAGTAAGGGAGGTAGGGCAAGCAACTGCAGAAGCATGCTACAGAAGTCCAGTAATATGCCCTCGGCAAAGGGCAAACTAGATAGGCAGGTACTTAGACTTTGGTAGAGAAATATGCCATTTGCAAGCTTTCAGACCTCTGCAGAAAGGAAAGATATTACTGAAGTAGTAATTCTGCTGCATAACTACAGATGTTATGCTATAGGCAGCATCTGAGAATAAATCTAAATATAGCATTCCCTCTTGCCCATTATATCGTGCAGTTATTTTTCTTGCATTTTTTTTGTAGTATGTGGGGGATAATAAATTAGCCGTGGTAAATATTCTTCCCCCCTCCCAAACGCAGGTGAAAAAAAATCCCTGATAACCAGCCCTATCAGCCCCCTATTTTTTTCATTGAAACACATGGGTCTGGGCATTTAAAAGGGGAGGGGTGGGGGCGTGTTCGGAGACGACATGGACGCAAATGGGTTGAATGAAGAAAATCGGCAAAAGAGTTTAAAAATTAAGAAAACCCCCAGTAATTGAATATCCCCTCATATCTATGTTATATGTTTTGTATTCCTTATCTGTGTTCCCTTAAAGATAACAAGTACAAATAATTTAAATATCTCAGATTTAGGTCGAACAAGTTGTTCAATGATAAATGTTTCATTTGTGCTAACTTTTAACTACTACAACAACCTGTATTTGATGACACTGTGTCATTGGTCATGCTTAGTATGTGGCTAATTGCATTGGATGTACGCTAGCCTCCCATATCTGTTCACTTTTCCAGTGAAGTCTAGGAGCTTGATAATGTGAAATGCATTATGATCCAAAGGCGTAAATTGATTTGAGAAGCAGGGGTGGGACTATTATAATGCAATTCCCCAAGCCATGCTCCCTAAATTTCCCACCTTAGGGCATTTGTAAGGGTTTGGGTATGGGTGACCGGCGCTTGGGATCCGGGATGCCGGGATCCCGGGGAGTGGAATGCCAGTGGGTTGGCAAGCACAACGAATCCCCTTGCGGGCTCACTGCGCTGCGGCCTCGGTGGCGAGCTGCGCTCGACAGGTTCTATTCCCATTCTATGGGTGTCGTGGACACCCACAATTGGGAATAGTCCCTGTTAGTCGGCATGCCGACTGTCAGGATTTAGAGGGGGCGGGATGTAGCCATCGGTATTGTGACCAGCGATCTCCTGACCGCCGGTCACATAACTACATCCTGTTTGTAATATGTTGGAAATGATGGGTAGCTAAATTGGTTTAAACTGCACCTGATTGTGCCCCATAAAATATGTTGCCATGTCCCCTTTTTTGTTTAGGTTGCTTCATTTGGTGACAGTTGCATAATGTGCATTGTTATTTAAGTGTATTTTTGTCTTCCATCTCTGGAGAGAGGTATTCTACAATATTATTGTAAGTAAAATGTGTTAATAATATCCCTTTCTCTATCGTCCTAAGTGGATGCTGGGGTTCCTGAAAGGACCATGGGGAATAGCGGCTCCGCAGGAGACAGGGCACAAAAAAGTAAAGCTTTTACCAGATCAGGTGGTGTGCACTGGCTCCTCCCCCTATGACCCTCCTCCAGACTCCAGTTAGATTTTGTGCCCGAACGAGAAGGGTGCAATCTAGGTGGCTCTCCTAAAGAGCTGCTTAGAGAAAGTTTAGCTTAGGTTTTTTACTTTACAGTGTGTCCTGCTGGCAACAGGATCACTGCAACGAGGGACTTAGGGGAGAAGTAGTGAACTCACCTGCGTGCAGAGTGGATTTGCTGCTTGGCTACTGGACACTAGCTCCAGAGGGACGATCACAGGTACAGCCTGGATGGTCACCGGAGCCGCGCCGCCGGCCCCCTTGCAGACGCTGAAGAGAGAAGAGGTCCAAAATCGGCGGCTGAAGACTCCTGAGTCTTCATAAAGGTAGCGCACAGCACTGCAGCTGTGCGCCATTTTCCTCTCAGCACACTTCACACAACAGTCACTGAGGGTGCAGAGCGCTGGGGGGGGCGCTCTGAGAGGCAAATAAAAACCTTATTAGAGGCAAAAAATACCTCACATATAGCCCACAGAGGCTATATGGAGATATTTAACCCCTGCCTAACTTCAAAAATAGCGGGAGACGAGCCCGCCGAAAAAGGGGCGGGGCCTATCTCCTCAGCACACAGCGCCATTTTCTCTCACAGAAAAGCTGGAGAGAAGGCTCCCAGGCTCTCCCCTGCACTGCACTACAGAAACAGGGTTAAAACAGAGAGGGGGGGCACTGATTTTGGCGATATTGTATATATATAAAAGATGCTATAAGGGAGAAACACTTATATAAGGTTGTCCCTATATAATTATAGCGTTTTTGGTGTGTGCTGGCAGACTCTCCCTCTGTCTCCCCAAAGGGCTAGTGGGTCCTGTCCTCTGTCAGAGCATTCCCGGGTATGAGGACGATGTTGGTGAGGAGGCGGAGAAATTGCCTGTAATGGTGATGTCACTCTCTAGGGAGTCGACACCGGAATGGATGGCTTATTTAGAGAATTACGTGAGAATGTCAACACGCTGCAAGGTCGGTTGACGACATGAGACGGCCGACAATCTATTAGGACCGGTCCAGGCGTCTCAGAAACACCGTCAGGGGTTTTTAAAAAACGCCCATTTACCTCAGTCGGTCGACACAGACACAGACACGGACACTGAATACAGTGTCGACGGTGAATAAACAAACGTATTTCTCATTAGGGCCACACGTTAAGGGCAATGAAGGAGGTGTTACGTGTTTCTGATACTACAAGTACCACAAGAAAGGGTATTATGTGGGAGTGAAAAAACTACCTGTAGTTTTTCCTGAATCAGATAAAATAAAATGAAGTGTGTGATGATGCGTAGGGTTATCCCGATAGCAAATATTGGCGTTATACCCTTTCCCGCCAGAAATTAGGGTACGTTGGGAAACACCCCTTAGGGTGATAAGGCGCTCACACGCTTATCAAGTGGCGTTACCGTCTCCAGATACGGCCGCCCTCAAGGAGCCAGCTGATAGGAAGCTGGAAAAATATCCTACAAAGTATATACACACATACGGTGGTTATACTGCGACCAGCGATCGCCATCAGCCTGGAGATGCAGTGCTGGGTTGGCTTGGTCGGATTCCCTGACTGAAAATATTTTATTCATGTAGAGCATTTAATAGGATGCATTCTATATATATGTATGTGAGATGCACAGAGGGATATTTGCTCTCTGGCATCAAGATAAGTGCGTTGTCCATATCTCCCAGAAGATGTCAGGGACACGACAGTGGTCAGGTGATACAGATCCCATACGGCAGATGGAAGTATTGCTGTATAAAGGGAAGGAGTTATTTGGGGGTCGGTCCATCGGACCTGGGGACCACAGCAACAGCTGGGAAATCCAACCTTTTTTACCCCAAGTTACATCTCAGCTAAAAAAGACACCGTCTTTTCAGCCTCAATCTTTCCTTTCCCATGAGGGCATGCAGGCAAAAGGCCAGTCATATCTGCCCAGACATAGAGGTAAGGGAAGTAGACTGCAGCAGGCAGCCCTTTCCCAGGAAAAGAAGCCCTCCACCGCGTCTGCCAAGTCCTCAGCATGACGCTGGGGCCGTGCAAGCGGACTCAAGGTGGGGGGGTAGTCTCAAGAGTCTCAGGGCGCAGTGGGATCACTCGCAAGTTGACCCCTAGATCGTACGAGTATTATCCCAGGGGTAAAGATTGGAGAGTCGAGACATCTTCTCCTCGCAGGTTCCTGAAGTCTGCTTTACCAACGGCTCCCTCCGACAGGGAGGCAGCATTGGAAACAATTCACAAGCTGTATATCCAGCAGGTGATAATCAAAGTACCCCTCCTACGACAAGGAAAAGGGTATTATTTTTCCACACTATATTGTGGTACTGAAGCCAGACGGCTTGGTGACACATAGTCTAAATCTAAAATGTTTTGAACACTTACATAAAAGGTTCAAATCGAGATAAAGTCACTCAGAGCAGTGATAGCGAACCGGAAAAAAGGGGACTATATGGTGTCCCTGGACATCAAGGATTACCTCCATGTCCAAATTTTGTCCTTCTCATCAAGGGTACCTCTGGTTCGTGGTACAGAACTGTCAATATCAGTTTCAGACGATGCCGTTTGAATTATCCACGGCACCCCGGGCCTTTTTACCAAGGTAATGGCCGAAAAGATGTTTCTTCAAAGAAAAAAGGCATCTAAATTATCCCTTACTTGCACGACCTAAAAAGGGCAAGTTCCAGAGAACAGTTGGAGGTCGGAAGAGCACTATCTAAAGTAGTTCTTCGACGGCACGACTGGATTCTAAATATTCCAAGAATCGCAGCTGTTTTCCGACGATACGTCTGCTGTTCCTAGGGATGATTCTGGACACGGTTCAGAAAAAGGTTTTTCTTCCCGAGGAAAAAGCCAAGGAGTTATCCGACCTGTCAGGAACCTCCTAAAACCAGGAAAGGTGTCTGTACATCAATGCACAAGAGTCCTGGGAAAAATGGTGGCTTTTTACGAAGCAATTCCATTCGGCAGATTCCATGCAAGAATTTTCCAAAGGGATCTGTTGGACAAATGGTCAGGGTCGCATCCTCAGATGCACCTGCGAATAACCCTGTCGCCAAGGACAAGGGTATATCTTCTGTGGTGGTTGCAAAAGGCTCATCTATTGGAGGGCCGCAGATTCGGCATACAGGATTTGATCCTGGTGACCACGGACGCCAGCCTGAGAGGTTGGGGAGCAGTCACACAAGGAAGAAACTTCCAGGGGGTATGGACGAACCTGGAAAAGTCTCTTCACATAAACATTCTGGTACTAAGAGCAATCTAAAATGCTCTAAGCCAGGCGGAACCACTCCTGCAAGGAAAACCGGTGTTGATTCAGTCGGACAACATCACGGCGGTCGCCCATGTAAACAGACAGGGTGGCACAAGAAGCAGGAGTGCAATGGCAGAAGCTGCCAAGATTCTTCGCTGGGCGGAGAATCACGTAATAGCACTGTCAGCAGTGTTCTTCCCGGGCGTGGACAACTGGGAAGCAGACTTCCTCAGCAGACACGATATTCACCCGGGAGAGGGGGGTCTTCATCCAGAAGTCTTCCACATGCTAATAAACTGTTGGGAAAGACCAATGGTAGACATGATGGCGTCTCGCCTCAACAAGAAACTGGACAAGTATTGCGCCAGGTCAAGAGATCCACAGGCAATAGCTGTGGACGCACTGGTAACACCTTGGGTGTACAAATCAGTATATGTGTTTCCTCCTCTGCCTCTCATACCAAAGGTATTGAAGATTATACGGTGAGGAGGAGTAAGAACAATACTAGTGGCTCCGGATTGGCCAAGAAGGACTTGGTACCCGGAACTTCAAGAGTTGGTCACGGACGACCCGTGCCCTCTACTTCTGAGAAGGGACCTGCTACAACAGGGTCCCTGTCTCTTTCAAGACTTACCGCGGCTGCGTTTGACGGCATGGCGGTTGAACGCCAGATCCTAAAAGGGAAAGGCATTCCAGAAGAAGTCATTCCTACCTTGATTAAGGCAAGGAAGGAAGTCACCGCGAAACATTATCACCGCATTTGGCGAAAATATGTCGCGTGGTGCGAGGATCGGAGTGTTCCGACGGAGGAATTTCAACTGGGTCGTTTCCTACATTTCCTACAATCAGGATTGTCTATGGGTCTCAAATTGAGATCTATTAAGGTTCAAATTTCGGCCCTGTCAATATTCTTCCAAAAAGAATTGGCCTCAGTTCCTGAGGTACAGACTTTTGTTAAAGGAGTACTGCATATACAGCCTCCTGTGGTGCCTCCGGTGGCACCGTGGGATCTAAATGTAGTTTTAGATTTCCTCAAATCCCATTGGTTTGAACCATTGAAAAAGGTGGATTTTAAATATCTCACATGGAAAGTGACTATGTTACTGGCCCTGGCTTCCGCCAGGAGAGTATCTGAATTGGCGGCTTTATCTTATAAAAGCCCTTATCTAATCTTCCATTCGGATAGGGCAGAACTGAGGACTCGTCCGCATTTTCTCCCTAAGGTGGTATCAGCGTTTCACCTGAACCAACCTATTGTGGTGCCTGCGGCCACTGGCGACTTGGAGGACTCCAAGTTGTTGGACGTTGTCAGAGCCTTAAAAATATACATTTCAAGGACGGCTGAAGTCAGAAAATCTGACTCGCTGTTGATACTATATGCACCCAACAAGTTGGGTGCCCCTGCTTCTAAGCAGACGATTGCTCGTTGGATTTGTAACACAATTCAACTTGCTCATTCTGTGGCAGGCCTGCCACAGCCTAAATCTGTTAAGGCCCATTCCACAAGGAAGGTGGGCTCATCTTGGGCGGCTGCCCGAGGGGTCTCGGCATTACAATTCTGCCGAGCAGCTACGTGGTCGGGGGAAAACACGTTTGTAAAATTCTACAAATTTGATACCCTGGCAAAAGAGGACTTGGAATTCTCTCATTCGGTGCTGCAGAGTCATCCGCACTCTCCCGCCCGTTTGGGAGCTTTGGTATAATCCCCATGGTCCTTTCAGGAACCCCAGCATCCACTTAGGACGATAGAGAAAATAAGAATTTACTTACCGATAATTCTATTTCTCGGAGTCCGTAGTGGATGCTGGGCGCCCATCCCAAGTGCGGATTATCTGCAATACTGTACATAGTTATTGTTAACAAATTCGGGTTATATTGTTAAGGAGCCATCTTTAAGAGGCTCTTTCTGTTATCATACTGTTAACTGGGTTTAGATCACAAGTTGTACGGTGTGATTGGTGTGGCTGGTATGAGTCTTACCCGGGATTCAAATTGCCTCCCTTATTGTGTACGCTCGTCCGGGCACAGTACCTAACTGGAGTCTGGAGGAGGGTCATAGGGGGAGGAGCCAGTGCACACCACCTGATCTGGTAAAAGCTTTACTTTTTTGTGCCCTGTCTCCTGCGGAGCCGCTATTCCCCATGGTCCTTTCAGGAACCCCAGCATCCACTACGGACTCCGAGAAATAGAATTATCGGTAAGTAAATTCTTATTTTTACACTGCCAATTTTATCCCGAGATTTTGCACGTGAACGCGCATCATCCCGGGATTTTTGCCAGTGTGAATGGGTACAGGGACAATTTCCCGGGACGAGCATCCCGGGATTTCAACCCAGGTCCCGGGGCAGCTGTGCAGTGTGAACGGGTATACCGGGTCAAGGCGACCCGGCACCCGTTCTCTGCATAGGAGGAGGCTGTGCTTGGAGAATATCATCTCCAAGCACTGCCTCCGGTAAAGTTAGCGGTGACGTCACCGACCCGGCAATATGCCGGGTCGGGCCGCTAATGTAAAAGGGTCATTCCCGGGAAATATACCGGGACACATTCCCGGGAATGACCCGAGGGTGCGAGTGTAAAAGGGGTATAAATTGTCCCAGAAATGGTGGTACAGTAAATGAACTCCATGTCCCAGTAACATAAACATTTGAATTATATCCAGCATTTCATTATTTGGCATTGAATTCATTTTCCACCTCCACTTTCTGTTTACTCTACTTTTATAGAACACCCCTCCATGTAGTGGTGCACATAATCATATTATACAAAAGAGCTATAAACAGTTCTGCTGGGATAAAACTATGGAGACACAATGTGTAAGTTAACAGCACTACATTTTCAGAACTTAACACTAAACCTACTACTTTTATCATACATGTGTTTGGTATAATTGTGCTTATCCACTACATCAACAGGTGTACACCCTGGTTATTTCCAGTATTTTAATTTCTGCAGGTGTGATTGAGGTATACAGAGTCACCAAGCGAGTACAATTGGGTATCAAGGCCACAGCGGTATGCAGTGAGAAACTGCAAATGCTATTGAAAGAAATTGACAAGCTCTGGAACAACTTGATAGGATTCATGTCACTAGCTGCTCTAATGGTAAGTTTGTGTTTTTTTCTTTGTCAAACCTTTGTAATAATGATTAATATATTGCTAGTTCTAACATTACCTTGTGAAAAAGAAGTCTGTTCTTACAGGGTGACATAGCAGGTCTGGGATGGCCAGGATGTCAGAAATAAAACACAAATCTGTAGATTAAATATAGCACCATACCTTTCCCTATGAATATTAAAAGCCAATTAATTTACAAATAATAAAACATGCATGGAACAGCACATGTATATACACAGATCAGCCATAACATTAAAACCATCTGCCTAATATAGCGTAGGTCCTCCTCATATGGGTGGTCTTCTGTATGCCGGCGGTCGGGCTCCCGGCGCTCAGTATACCGGCGCCGGGAGCCCGACAGCCGGCATACCGACACTTATTTTCCCTCGTGGGGGTCCACAACCTCCATAGAGGGAGAATAAAATAGTGTGGCGCGCGTAGCGCGCCACCGCGCCCGTAGCGTGGCGAGCGCAGCGAGCCCGCAAGGGGCTCATTTGCGCTCGCCACGCTGTCGGTAAGCCGGCGGTCGGGCTCCCGGCGCCGGGATGCTGGTCGCCGGGAGCTCGACCGCCGGCCAGCCGTAGTGAACCCCCTCATATTGCTAAAACAGCTCTGACCTATCGAGGCATAGACTTTGAAGGTGTCTGGCACCTAGACGTTGGCAGCAAATCCTTTAAATCACATAAGTTGTGAGGTGGGGCTTCCATAGCTCAGACTTGTTTTTCCAGCACATCCCACAGATATTCAATCGGATTAAGATCTGGGAAATTTGGAGGCCAAGTCAACACCTTAAACTATTTGTCATGTTCCGTATAATTATTACTGAACCATTTCTGAAGTGTGGCAGGGCGCAATCTCCTGCAGAAAGAGGCCACAATCATCAGGGAATTCCGATGCCATGGAGGGGTTTACTTGGTCTATAAAAATGTTTAGGTAGGTGATACGTGTCAAAGTTTCATCCACATAAATGCCAGGACCCAAGTTTTCCCTGCAAAACATTGCCCAGATCATCACATTACCTCCGCGGTGTTTGACATTTCTCCATGGTTCAGTTCTGATGCTCACATGCCTGTTGTAGGGTCTTTCTGCATAGGATAGGGGTCAGCATGGGCACTCTCACTGTTCTGCTACTTCTTAGCTCTACATGCAGCAAGCTGTGATGCACTCTTTGTTCTGACACTTTTCTAGCATAGCCAGCATTATCTTTTTTAGCAGTTTGTGGAGCAGTAGGTCTTCTGTGGGATCAGACCATGCGCACTAGCTTTTACTGCCCACACGCATCAGTGAGTCTTGGGCGCCCGTGACCCTGTCGCCGGTTCACCAGCTGTACTACCTGTTGGTAGGTACTAACCACTTCATATTGGTACGACCCCACAAGACTTGGTGTTTTAGAGATGCTCTGATCTAGTCATTTAGCCCTCGAAATTTGTCCTTGTCAAGAGTCACTTAGATCATTACGCTTGTTCATTTTTCTTTCCTTTAACACAAACTTCAAGAACTGACTGTTTACATGCTGCTTAATATATCCCATCCCTTGACATGTGCCATTGTAACAATATAATCAATGTTATTCATTTCATTTTACCTGTCAGTGGTTTTAATATTATTGCTAATGGGCGCAGATATGTGGATATTTTTATGGTTCTCATATACAAATCTATCCACTCAGTTAGGATCCTGGTCTGCCCATTTTCAGACCATACATTTGATAGATTCGCATCTACCCATAATCTGTTCATTTCAAAATGCCTCAACCTCTTTGGCATTAGAGAACTCTGGCTTACTTCCTCTGACACACTTCCCTGTAGCTCTCTCTTACCAAACAAAATACAAATTTGAGCCTTAGAGAATGCATATGCAGACAAAACAAAACGTATAGAGGAATCTCTCAATTGTTTGAAAAGTCAGTTGGGTGTCTATTTTTTCCTATCTAATAGACAGAAAAAACAGACACCCAACTGACTTTTCAAACAATTGAATACCCCTTATAGTATTCAACGGCCAAACAGACCTCCCATCTGCAAGGAAATCTTGCTCCAAAGCAGACTTTCTCCTGCAGGGTCCACAGATTATCCACAGGATAACATTGGGATATGCGGAAGCGTCATTGGAATGGCACCAATCAATCAAAAGCTTTTGGCCTCCCAGAATACAATGGGCCAGTCTCCTATATCCCCGACTCCTGGCTCAGGCAATTCAGTTTTTTGTTTGGTGCGGCAGGAGCCGGACCATGCTCATGGGGCTGCTGGTTTTTTGCAGCCATAAGCTTTTTATTTTAATTTTATAGCCTTATTCTTTTTGAGCGATCTTTCTTAAAAGCGTCATATACGCACCTTAGAAAGTGTCGCTCCAACACCTCTCCGCCAGGTCGCGACAACGCTTACCCACGTGTACAGTGCTGTACAGGTCGTGATCCCTGGGGTTGATGTCGTCAGTGGGGAGTAAGAAGCTCCCCTGGTCACCCCTCCCCCTGGTTCATGACCAGTTTCCTCCAAGTTTCCCGCAATGAACTGATTTCCTGCTTCCGTCTGATATGCTAGATATCTAACTGACCCAGTCACAGCATAGGCAGCTGTGTCACTGGTGCGTCTGTGTTCACTATTTGCATCTGGATCCACTCAGCATTGGATAACTTATTTCTCGATACTGGAAGCGGGGTTAAGTCTCCCTGTATCCCGCTTTCCTGAGGCAGGTGATACAGCACTAACTAGGGTATTCAATTATCCGCAAATTCGCGGCAATTTTTCGCCCGAAAATTTTTCGCGGCAATCGGACGAAAATTGCCGCGAAAACGCACCGTTTTTCAATTTTTCGCAAATTCGCGGCAATTTTTCGTCCGAAAATTTTTCGCGGCAATCGGCCGAAAATTGCCGCGAAAACGCTCCATTTTTCGACCTATTCAATTCCGACCGGGTTTCACGTGAAAATTCTTGCAGTGAAAAGTGCAGGTGAAAATGGGGAAATCAGCCTGTACCCCAAAAAATGCTAAACTAACATAGGAAAACAGAAGAGAAGTGTGTTAGAGATCACATTAGAGAGTTTTTGGGGACTTAAATTGTGTGAAATGGCGGTTATATGCATTTTTTTTTTAAATGCAAAAAAATGATAGAAAGCAAGTTTTTTTTGAGCAAAATAAATGCTCTCACTAAATTTGGGGTACATGAAAATGGGTATAAGTATATATTTGGGTCATTTTAGGGTACTTTAAAAAAAAAGTGGAAACAGACCGATTACTCCCATCTGCAAGCCTAAAAAACACCTGTCCCACTCATAAAGCACCCCAATATACCTGTCCCATACCTTGAACCCCAATTTCCATCACTTTTTACTTTTTCACCCCAAAAATGACATGTCCTTATTGGCCAATTAAAAATAATTAAAAACTTCAACGTGCCTAATTAGTCATAAAGGGGGGTGTCCCATGAGTTCTGTACCATATCCAAACATTTTTACCTTAAAATAGTGACTTTTCCCAACTTTTCACCTGCTTCAGAGAAGGTGAAGTGAAATTAGTGAAAACATGATCACCGATAAATTTTCCAGGATAATTGAATAGGCTGTAATTGCATTTCACGTGAAAAGTCCGGTTTTTCACCCGAAAACCGGACTTTTCACGTGAAAAGTCCGTTATCACTGCTAATTGAATATGGCCCTGAGTCTCTACCTACCATTGAGGTACGAGTAGCTGGATAAGTGCCTGATGCATATGAGTCTGATAAACTGTTACTGCTGTTTCTTTTGCTGTGCGACTGAATATGTTAAAAGTCCTATATAAGGTAATGCAGTAATTTGTTTTTCCTACATACCTGAAATGTATCTGTAGTTGAATATATGCTCATATTGCTTATTATTCTAATTGCTAGTGCGGCTGCTGACTTTTTCTATACTATACCATATTTCCATCAGTTCTACTGTCTTTGTATATCCGATCCTCAGTGCTGGTGCAAGGCAGGGAGTGATCGGATTGTATGTCACTTTAGCAAGCTTAAAGTGAATACGGTCTCAAATTCTGTAGTTAACACCATACAGGTGTGTGATTTGTTTACCACATCTAAGAGAGGCAAGGGTGAGGAGGATACACTCTCCACAGCTGCACCAACATTGATATCATGTGTGTCAGCAATGCAGGGTTAACCTCTCAAGGTCTGGTACAAAATGGATTATGTGCAAACTGTTATAGCTTTCATCAAAGCCTCCTTAATAATCCAAGGCAGGCACAGGTTCAGTCAGAACCCCCATGGGCTTTATTTGCACAAATATTATCCAGTATCGCTGAGCGGATAATGCCAGCTCCTGTACCAGGAATAGGTTACCCAGTTAACCCTTACATGCAACATTCCCCCTGGGTCTTATCACATCCAGTCCAGGAATCTGCAGCCTTTCAACAAAAACAGGCTGAAAGACCTGTGGAAAGTAAATCACAGAGTTGAAACAACATCTTCATAGTCTACACGTGTCAGAAGGGGACACTTCAGTGGATGACACGGTTCCTCGCATTCTGAGTCTGCATACAGAGATAAGGATGAAGGTCCCAGCTCAGTAGATGTATCTGAGCTAATTAATGCTATGAAAGCCATTCTGTCCTTAGAGGAGGCAGCAGAGCCTGTGTTAAAATCCAAGGCACCTGTGTTTAAACGTCCCAAAACAGTCAGAGCTGAATTTTCAGAGTCAGAACAGCTGACAGAAATCATGCAAGAGGCTTAGGTTACACCCAGTAAAAAGTTCAGAATTCTTAAAAAATGGATTTCTCATTATCCTCTTCTGGCTGGGGATTGTTTGACAAGGGAGGTTGCTTCCAAAGTAGATACGCATGTCATTCAATTGGTGTGTAAATCTACATTACCTCTGCCTTCAACATCATTAAATTATGTAACGGTTAGAAAGATAGATGGTTTTCTATAAAATGTTTTTTCCTTATCAAGAGCAGTTGTTAGGCCGGCAATGGCTTCAGCTTGGATGGCAAAAGCAGTGGCGGCCTGGGCTGATGCATTGGAAGACGACCTTTCATTGGCGTCTAGAGAACAAAAGTCCCATATTGCACATATTAAACAAGAAGCTGTCTTTATGGAAGAAGCAGCCTTGGATATGGGTATAGTAGCTTCTCAGGCATCAGCCTCAGCAGTAGCAGCACTCAGAGCTGTCTGGCTACGTACATGGAAGGCTGACTCCGAGTCTGAAAAGGTACTAGAGTCTTTGCCTTTTGCTGGAGAGATTCTTTTTGGTAAAGAGATGAACAATATTCTGGAGTCAGAAGCAGACTCTTAAAAAGTGAAGTTTCCTTCTACTTACAAGTCTAAACCTAATTTTCCAGCTTTTCGGTCCTTTCGGACCCAAGGAAAAGCTAAAGGAAAGGGTTACATCAAACAGTCCCAATCAGATAAGTCTGGAAGGATTAAAAAGCATTGGGCTACCAGAACGCCTGCTTCCAAACCAGAAGATAAGCTATCATCCTGATGGCTCGGGCCTCCACCTGGGGGATCTCAGGGTGGGAGGCCGACTTCTTCTATTTGCACAGATCTGGCAGCAGTCCACCACAGATGCCTGCGTGCAAGAAGCGGTATCTCACGTTATGCGTTTGCCTTCCAGAAACACCCTCTGCAAAGATTTTTTGTACCAGCCCGTCTTCTGTGGAAATTAAGGCCAGGGCTTTACAGGAGGCAGTTCAGAAGTTGCTACAATCAGGGGTGATAGTACCGGTCCTCCTCCTGTTTCTATTCTAACCTGTTTCTAGTACATAAACCGAATGGGTCATACCGGCCCATTCTCGGTCTCAAAGCTCTGAACAAATTCATTTGGGTGCCTCGCTTTCATATGGAAACCTTTTGTTCCGTTATCTTGGCCATGGAGCCGGGGGATTTTATGGTATCCCTAGATATCCAGGATGCTTAACTGCATGCTCAACGTCCCATCAGTGCTATCTCAGGTTTGCTATCCTCTGGCAACATTTTCAGTTTCAGGCCCTACCATTTGGACTGCCTACAGCTCCAACTGTATTTACCAAAATTATGGTGGTCATGGCAGCTTATCTCCGTCGTCAGGGGGTAAGAATTTTCCTATACCTGGACGACCTGCTTATTCTGGCTCAATCCCAGGAAGTTCTCCAGAGCCATCTTCAATGGACAATAGCCTGTTTACAAAGCCACAGCTGGCTCATAAATTGGGCGAAGTCATCCTTGGTTCCGTCACAACGCATGACGCACCTGGGGGCTTTATTGGATTCCAGGCTTTAGATAGTTTTTCTACCTCTGAACAAAATATCCACAATACAGACAAGGATTCAGGAGCTACTACACAGTCGAAGAGTATCCATTCATTCAGCAATGCAAGTGATGGGCTCTATGGTGTTACCATTCTACATGGTGGAATATGCTCAATTCCACTCGAGGCCCCTTCAACATCTGATTCTTTCCAGATGGAATGGACTAAATCAGATAATTAAAAACTCAGACTATGGTCCTTCCTCAGGAAGTACGGAGGCCGCTAGCCTGGTGGCTACAGTCATCCTATTTGGACAAAGGGCGACCCTTTTGGATATCAGAGTGTGAGATTCTGACAACGGACGCCAGTCTTCAGGGCTGGAGAGCAGTGTCAGAAAAGTGTTGCTTCCAGGGGCAGTGGACCAAGGAAGAAAGTTGCCTGCTGATACATATATTGGAACTTCAGGCCATATATATTGCACTCACTCAGGACATACTTCAAGGAAAACCGGTTCAGATTCACTCGGACAATGCAACGGCAGTAGCGTACTTTAATCATCAGGAAGGAACTTGCAACCAAAAGGCACTGAAGGAGATAAGCCGCACGTTAAGGTGGGCAGAACTTCATCATCTGGCCTTGTCCGCAGTGTTCATTCCGGGAGTCCTAAACTGGGAAGCAGATTTTCTCAGTCGACACATCATTCATGCAAACGAATGGGCTTTACACCCAGAGGTCTTCCAGATTCTGGTAAACAAGTCAGGGCTGCCAGAGATAGATCTCATGGCTTCTCGTCAGAACAACAAAGTCCGGGTCAAGGACAAAGGATCCCAAAGCGACCTTCGTGGATGCTCTATCAGTGAGATGGGACTTTTATCTGGCCTATGTGTTTCCACCAATCGCCCTGATTCCCAGGGTGATTCAGAAAGTCAAACAAGGAAAGTGCGCCGTGATAGTATTAGCTCCGGCATTGCCCAGAAGATATTGGTACACAGATCTGCAGAGGCTGTCTGTGGAGACTCCGTTTCTACTGCCTGAATGTCCAGATCTACTATCTCAGGGTCCTTGTTATTACAAGCACCTGGATCGGCTGTCTTTGACACATCTGTCCTGAAACATCCGTCCTGAAAGCAAAAGGATTTTCACAACAGGTAATTCAAACAATGCTAAGAGCAAGGAAACCATCCTCTGCTCGCATTTATTACCGAATATGGCATGCTTATATTCAATGGCTCAGTGCCAGGAAGCTTGACCCTAGGTCTTTCAGAGTTTCCAGAGTCCTAGCATTCCTTCAGAAAGGAATGGACAAAGGTCTACAGGTGGCTTCCTTGAGAGTTCAGGTGTCAGCATTGACTGTATGGTTTCAAAAGAAAATTGCTAACCTACAGGATGTTCACACTTTTTTTTCCAAGGAATGCTTCACATCCAACCTCCTTTTGTTCCTCCTACAGCTCCTTGGGATCTAAGTTTAGTCCTTTGCTTCAAGTTGCCCCATTTGAACCACTGAAGCAAGTGGATCTTAAATGGTTGACGGCTAAGGTTCTCTTTCTACTGCCTATTGCTTTCATCTAGTAGAGTTCAGTTTTAGGGGCATTGTTATGTTGCCCTCCTTTTCTCATTTTTCATTCAGATAGAGCAGTTCTTAGAACCAAATCTGGATATCTTCCAAAGGTGGTCTCCAAGTTCCACCTTAACAAAGAAATTGATGCATCAATGGACGTAGTCCGTGCTTTAAGGATCTACGTGGATCATACCAGTGTCATCAGAAAGACAGACACTCTTTGTTCTCTATGGATTTCACAAGAGAGGGTGGCCTGCTGACAATCGGACACTGGCGAGGTGGCTTTGGATGACTATTTCAGAAGCATATTCTCAAGCTGATCTCCCTGTTACAGCTAATGTCTCTGCTCACTCTACTCGTAAGGTAGGTCCTTCATGGGCAGCACAACGTGGTGCTTCAGCTGAACAGATATGTAAGGCAGGCACGTGGTCTTCCATTAACACATTAATTAGACATTATGCCTTTGATACCTTTGCCTCTCAGGACACTGCATTCATGCGAAGGATTCTCCTGTCCAATCAGGAGGGTCCCATCCACTAAATTTGCTTTGGGACATCCCAATGTCATCCTGTGGATAATCTATGGACCCTGCAGGAGAAATAAGTAGTTATGGTAGACTTACCGTCGATCACTCTTTTTCTCCAAAGTCGACAGTGTCCACAGGTATACCACCCTGACGCACCTGATTTGAGGATCCTTACACTTGCTAACCTCTTCCCTCTTGTGTGGAAGTGTGTGTATGTGTTCTTCTCGCCTGATTAGGGCTCTCTATGATGCTCCTGCCTTGATCTATATATAGGAGATTGGCCCATTGCATTCTGGGAGGCCGAAGGCTTTTGATTGATTAGTTCCATTCCGCTGACGCTATCCCAGTGTTATTCTGTGGATACTGTGGACTTAGGCGAAAAATAATTATCGACGGTAAGTCTACCATAACTACTTATTTCTCCACTATAAGGTCACCTACAGATGTGTCCACATACATATAGCCTCCTGGCACTTAAAACAGCCCTTCTAGTCAGGCCATACTGTGTCGTGACTCTGTAGTGCTGACTGTCTTTTCATGAGCCTTTTTCCATTAAAATGAGTGTTACTCACACAAAAATGTGAATAGGACACACAAACAGCTTATGCTGATTAAAAATGATATGCGGCATGCCTATATTCTGTGTGCGACTATGGCTGTAACTGCATATGAATGCTACACTACAGTGTTTTCCTAGAAAA
Source organism: Pseudophryne corroboree (assembly GCF_028390025.1). Lineage (NCBI taxonomy): Eukaryota > Metazoa > Chordata > Amphibia > Anura > Myobatrachidae > Pseudophryne > Pseudophryne corroboree. The sequence goes on from NC_086445.1 coordinate 624,784,920, forward strand.
CACTAACATACCATTTCTGTATGCAGATACAGCCTCAGTTGCACATAGATTATAGGCATGCCGCATATCCTTTTAATCAGCAGAGTTTGCTTTTTCGGCAAAAAAGTCACCCGACCAGTGCTTGAGGTAGACAGGTATAAATGGTCGACGCAAGTTTTTTGGGGATTTTATTAAAAGCTTTTTCATCATTTACCATCCATGTGGACTACGATTGGAAATAGCAACCTGTGCAAAGTGCAACAGGAACAGAGCAATGCACCTTGCCCAAAGCATGGCAAGGGAAGCAGTACACTAATTCACATGTGGCTTAATTTAGAAAATAACACCCCCAAAAAAAAACCTTGTGCCACCATTTCCATGTTGGCTTTTCTTATACTTATTGATCTTTTCTATTGTCTAGTTTTTACATGTCTACCTATTGCATGTTGACTATATGGGGTCGACCTATTAACTGACTACCTGACCCAATGATCCACACCCTCAAGTTACAGTTCAGCCATTTCACTTGCCAAGCAAGCATACAGTACTTTACTTCTGTAATATCCACTCAGTCATCTGTCATTGCCTCTTTACCAACATCAACTCGCTTCTGTGCCCATTGTACTGCTTTCCCCTTCCTCCCTCATAGCCAAGGGTGCTACAACCTTTATGGTTGGGTGGGGGCAAGATATAATTGCATTTTGGCACCCCTAAATTGCATATCGCCCCTTCCAGGGCAGCTGGACTTACCCAACTTGCCACATATTTGGTGACAGAGATAGTTGTCTATCTATCTATATCTATCTATCTATCTATAGATCTCTCTATCTATCTATAGATCTCTCTGTCTATCTGTATTTACCTATGTACACACATATTTATGTAGAAAAAACAGCAAAGAGGACACTATAGGGAATGCAGGTAATAGTGTATTTGAAGAAAACTACAACATTAAGGGACCTATTTATTGTTTATTGTGGTTTAAATTCTGTAAATAGAATTTCTTATTGCCACTATTCAGGCAATAAGAATTACATTTCTGCCAGATGTATTAAATATTACTTCCAGGATGTCACAACTGAGGGCCTGAGCTGACGGGAGGCAGCCTCAGTTGTAGGGGCTGAGGTGTAATGGAACCTGGCAGGTTGTATCAGACCCCTAGACATGTAGAAGAATTGCCCGAAGGCGTGACCACGACAACCAGGAATAAAAGTCAATGATGTTTATTTATGACAACTCCGCAACACAGCAGCAGTAAAAGAAAACGTAAAAAGTCAGCAAAGAATAAATACAGTTCCTGGGTACTACAGAATGGCAGGAGCCACAGGGCACTGGTAGTGTGAGATAGTTCTTATGATCTTCTAGATGGAAAGTCCTTACCAGGCCCGACTGTAGCAATGGAGATAACCCAGGATTGTGCCAGCTGGTGTTCCAGGAAAAGCTGGGTTGCTGGAGATAAAACAGCTGCTGTGGATACTGGCTGGAACCAGACTGTTGTTAGCACGGAGTGGATACTGGCTGGAACCAGTTAAATAATAAATGAACTTGGGAGCGATGAAATATGAACTGAAATGTAGAACTTGAGAGCGGAGAAATAATAATACCGGTGGAGAGTGGTAAAGTGTAGAAAGGACACCGGCCCTTTAAGGGAAGCTGTACTCTGCTGGAAGCTGAGCTGGAAGCAGGTAATGTTGTAGCTGGAAACAGATGAATCCACAATGGATTGGAGAGTCCGGCTACACCGCAGGTGGAATGCTGGTGCGGGTCTCTATGGTGGAAGTCTTGAGACAGGAGCTGGAACCTGGAAGACAATCACAGGAGAGAGACAAACAGGAACTAGGTTTGACAACCAAAGCACTGACGCCTTCCTTGCTCAGGCACAGTGTATTTATACCTGCAGCAAGGAAGGGATTGGCTAGGCAATTATGCAGATTAACAATACTGACAACAGATTGGAGGAAATGATCAGCTGACAGAATCCAAGATGGCTGCGCCCATGCAGACACTTGGAGGGAAGTTTGGTTTGTAATCCATGTGGTAATGAAAACAGTAATGGCGGCGCCGGCCACTGGAGACAGGAGACGCCAGGCTGACAAGTGCACATCCAACCACGCGGACACAGCGGAGGCCGCGGCTGACGTAATCGCCACTCTGACACTCTGCATGCAGAAGCTCAGGGACGGCGGCGGAGGCCGCGGGAGACGCCATGCCAGATGTAATAAGGCGTTACTGTGACAGCGTCTCAGAGAGACAGGAGAGGATGCAGGAATGTGAACATTAGGATAACAGATGGGATCCGGTCCTGGAGCGCTGAGCCAGCCTTAGGAGGCATCTGATGGGTAAGAAATGGCGTCCAGATACCCGGATCGTGACACAGGACAAGTGCTGGATGTGTTTGGTAAAGTGATCGCATCAGGCATCACTTTACTTTTTGCTGCGAACCTACTGCGCATGGGCCATCATTAAACAGCGCATGTACCAGTGGCTGTTACCGATAAGGTATCCGGCCAAGCACTCTCCCGGTAAATACTTTTAAGTAGAGATGAGCGGATTCGGTTTTACTCGGATTTACTCGGTTCTCAAAACGGCATCAGATTGGCTATCCAAAACACGTGACATCCGTGAGCCAATAAGATGCCATTTTGAGAACCGAGTAAAACCGAACCCGCTCATCTCTACTTTTAAGGGTATCCCAATTTTTTTGGGTGTTTTCCCACAAAATGTGTGTAATAAATATGCCCTAAAAACATAACTGAAGCATGTGAGTGACTTTATGTGCATTAGAAGACATAGGGGGTAATTCAGATCTGATCGCAGCAGCAAATTTGTTAGTTAATGGGCAAAACCATGTACACCGCGGGGGGGGGGGGGTGGCAGACATAACATGCAGAGAGAGTAAGATTGGGGTGGGGTGTGTTCATACTGAAATCTAGATTGCAGTGTAAAAATGAAGCAGCCAGTATTTACCTTGCACAGGAACAATATAACCCACCAAAATCTAACTCTCTCTGCACATTGTGACAAGAACACTGGGATAGTGTTTGAGGGCAGGTATGTTTGTCCCGGGTTCTTGTCTTACATGTATTAGAAAAAATGAAAACTTCTGGGAATATGTTTTGTTTTGTTTTGTTTGAACCTTTTTGAGTTTGTTGGAAAAGCTGGGTAAGGACCCTGAAAGAGAGATGGGACAAGTTCCAGACATTGGGCCCAGTTCGGGTCTTTGGCCTCACAGAAGGCTAATCAGGCTTTCAGCTGTGTAAGAGTGTTATAGAGCTGCTGGCCTGATTAGGGTGTGCAGACTGCCTGGGAAAACTGCAGGATCTCTGTGTGAGAGACACGCTTCCTGATACAAGTGAGCTATACAGGGTACTGGAGAACTCTGTGTTTTTTTGTTTAGTGATGGTTAGGAACATCTTGTGTTTAGTTAGTGCCGGACAGGCAAGGTATTTTCTTTTGCTGTTTGTTTTATTTTCTGTCTAATAAACAACTGGCTGGGGCCAGTTGTACCGGAAACTGGACTTGTGTGGTTCCTCAGCTGCTGCAGGCTGCCATTTGTCCCAGGAAACGGCACCTTGTACCCTTACAGCGTTACAACTTGGTGGAGAATGCGAGCATGCCGCTCTGCACATAAGTGAAAGCAGCAGCTGGTTTATGCAGATACAGCACAGTGTGAAATTGCTGAGACTCACCCCGAGGGTTTGATATATGTCCTGGGTGAAAGCAGCTACAAAGCCGCCTGAAAAATCTGTCGACGTGGAGGAACTGCTTAAAGCCTTGCTGCAAGCTACAGTGGCTCAGCAGGAGGCCAACAGGCAGCAGCAGGTGGCAATGGAGGAAAATAGGAGACAACAGCAGGCAGCTGTTGACGAACTTTACAGGCAACAGCGTCAGGATAGAGAGGCCTTAGCAGAAGTGGTGCAGAGACTTGCAGCTCGGGTTGGAGATGTGGCCGTCAGTGCTCCGACCAGCTCTAGTTCTATACGGGCCAGTCACTTCCTGCAGAAAATGACAGAGGCTGATGATGTGGAGGCCTATCTGACCACGTTTGAAAGGACTGCCGAGTGTGAGAACTGGCCGAAAGCACAGTGGGCCAGTCTGCTGGCACCTTTCCTGTCAGGTGAGCCCCAAAAAGCTTACTTTGATTTAAGCCCTGCTGAGGATCGGGACTATGATAAACTAAAGACTGAGATCCTGGCCCGCCTGGGAGTCACGCTGTCAGTACGAGCACAACGGGTGCACCGTTGGGTGTACGTCATGGAGAAGCCTCCGCGCTCCCAGATGCACGACCTTATTCAGCTAACAAAAAAATGGCTACAGCCAGAGACATTAACTGGTCCCCAGATGGTTGAAAGAGTCGTCATGGACCACTACTTGAGATCTTTGCCCATGGTCCTGCGCAAGTGGGTGAGCCATGGAAACCCGGGTACTGCTGACCAATTAGTGGACATGGTAGAGAGGTATTTGGCAGCAGAGGAACTACTGATGACCACCCAGCAACCCATAGATCCTCGACAGCGCCCTTCAGTAAAGACTGGTAAGACTGTTCCGTGGGAAAACGTTGCTGGGCGGTTAAGAGAACGCAAGGCTGGAGAGACTGTAAACACTGGCCCTGGAGACAGGCCAATGGGGCTAGAACGGTCTATGCTGCCCAAACGGGTTGATAATCGTGTGGTTAAATGTTTTAGGTGTGGTATGCCAGGTCATGTTATAGCCAATTGCCCAGTCACGCAAGAACCCATGCAATGTTATGCTGCCTTTGAATGTCGCAGAATGTCTTTCTTTGCTAGGTTAGCCTGTACTGTGGTACCTTCACCTGAGCTGGAAAAACAAATGTGTGATGTGTTTTTAGAGGGTAACCGGGTAGAGGCCTTGCTAGATTCAGGAAGTTTAGTTACCCTCGTGAAAGCTGGGTTAGTGAACCCCTTAAAGGTCCAGCAAATACCTATTGGGGTAACTTGCATACATGGGGATACCCAACATTATGTCACTGCTGAAGTGAATATAGAAACTTGTTGTGGGTCAGCAATGGTTAAAGTGGGACTGGTCCCCACCTTGGTGCATGAGGCCATAATAGGGAGGGATTTTCCTCATTTTTGGAAACTGTGGGAAGCACGGTTATCAACAGATGTGAGAAGTAAAGAGCCAGTTGATAATACCGGTGATTGTAGGGATGTACGTGTGTCTTCGGAACTTTCTGACCCTTTGCCTTTTGCTAGTTTGGCTGGGGAAGTGACAGATGGGGAGTCCAGTGAGGACCCTCTTGCTGGGAACAGAGACATAGTAGTTAGAACTGAAAGCGTGCCTGACCTGGAGGTAAAGAAGGATCTGTTTGCGTCTGAACAGTTAAAGGATCCTACCTTAATAAAGGCTAGAGAGAATGTTAAGATTGTTAATGGGGAACCTGTGGTACCAGGTGACAGGGTTACATATCCCCACATGGCCATCTGTAATGAGCTCTTGTACCACATTGTCAAAAAGGGTGAGGATGTGGTGGAACAGCTGGTAGTTCCCCAGCCTTATCGGAGAACGGTACTAGATTTAGCTCATAGTCACGTTACCGCAGGACATTTAGGGGCAGAAAAAACCACTGAAAGAGTTTTACAAAGGTTCTTTTGGCCAGGGGTTTATAAAGAAGTGTCTGAATATTGTTCTTCCTGTCCTGAATGCCAGTATCATGCCCCTAGACCCCATTTTAGGAGCCCACTAGTTCCCATGCCTATTATAGAGGTCCCGTTTGACAGAATAGCCATGGATCTCGTGGGGCCCTTGTTAAAGTCTGCTCGGGGCCATCAGTATATCCTGGTAATTGTGGACTATGTCACTCGATATCCTGAGGCTGTCCCTTTACGCACTATCACAACCAAGGCGATAGCTAGGGAGCTGGTGCAGGTATTTAGTAGAGTGGGAATACCAAAAGAAATTTTGACTGACCAAGGTACTCCATTTATGTCAAGGATCATGAAAGAATTGTGCAAATTATTTAAGGTCACTCACCTCAGGACGTCCATCTACCATCCCCAAACTGACGGGTTGGTGGAAAGGTTTAATAAAACATTAAAAAGTATGTTAAAAAAGGTTGTTGAGAGAGATGGGAAAAACTGGGATTGTTTGTTGCCCTACTTGTTAATGGCCATCAGAGAAGTTCCTCAGTCCTCTACGGGGTTTTCTCCATTTGATTTGTTGTATGGTAGACACCCCAGAGGGCTGTTGGACATTGCCAAAGAGACGTGGGAAGGACAGCCCACTCCTTATAGGAGCGTTATTGAACATGTAACACAAATGCAGGATAGGATTGCAGCCGTGGTACCTGTTGTCAGAGAGCACATGGAACAGGCCCAAAGTGCTCAACAGAGGGTCTATAACCGGAGTGCCAAGATACGGGAATTTGCTCCTGGAGATAGAGTTCTTGTTTTGGTACCCACTGTGGAAAGCAAATTCCTAGCTAAATGGCAGGGTCCATTTGAGATTAGGGAAAAAGTGAATGAGGTTAATTACAAAGTATACCAGCCGGGAAAGAGAAAACCCGAACAGATTTACCATGTTAACTTAATCAAACCCTGGAAAGATAGGTTGTCTCTGTCAGCGGAGCCTTGCCCTTCGGTGTCTTCACCCCGGTTGCTTCCCGCAGTGAAGGTGTCAGAGACATTATCAGCTGATCAGAACAATCAGGTTAAAGAATTTCTCATCCAAAATAGGGAGATATTTTCAGAGCTGCCTGGCCGAACGACCATAATAAAACATGACATTGTCACAGAACCAGGGGTCAGGGTTCATTTAAAGCCATATAGGATTCCTGAAGCTCAGCGAGAAGCTATTTCTAAAGAAGTTAAAACCATGTTAGAACTTGGAGTCATAGAGGAGTCTAACAGTGAGTGGTCCAGTCCCATAGTGCTCATCCCGAAGTCCGACGGTAGCATACGCTTCTGTAATGACTTTCGTAAGTTAAATGAGGTGTCCAAGTTTGACGCATACCCCATGCCCCGTGTGGATGAGCTTGTAGAAAGGCTGGGAACAGCCAGGTTTCTCACCACGTTGGACCTGACCAAAGGTTACTGGCAAATACCTTTATCTGATAGCGCCAAAGAAAAAACAGCCTTTTCGGTTCCGGAGGGGCTGTACCAGTATAAGATGTTACCCTTTGGGTTGCATGGGGCTCCAGCAACCTTTCAACGGGCGATGGATAAAATTTTGAGGCCCCATAGAAAATATGCAGCTGCCTATTTGGATGATGTGGTAATTCACAGTACAGACTGGGGGTCCCATTTGGTTAAAGTACAAGCAGTACTGGACTCAATCAGGGAGGCAGGGTTAACTGCTAACCCAAAGAAGTGCTGCCTCGCAATGGAGGAGGTCAAATACTTGGGCTTCACCATAGGCAGCGGTCTGATTAGGCCCCAATTGAATAAAATTGATGCTATTCAAAACTGGCCTCGTCCAGTGAATAAAAAACAGGTAAGGGCTTTTTTGGGAATTACTGGGTACTATAGATGGTTTATTCCCAATTTTGCGACCACAGCGGTGCCGTTGTCAGACCTTACAAAAGGGAAGCAGTCAAATATGGTGAAATGGAACCCTGATGCAGAAAAAGCGTTCCAAGCGTTAAAAGTGGCTTTGTGTTCACAACCGGTGTTGATAACACCAGATTTTTCAAAAGAATTTGTGGTACAGACAGATGCCTCAGAGGTAGGGATAGGTGCTGTGCTGTCCCAAACCAGAGATGGGACGAACACCCTATCATTTATTTGAGTAGGAAACTCAATGAGCATGAAAAAAGGTATGCCATTGTGGAAAAGGAGGCTTTGGCCATTAAGTGGGCACTAGATACCTTGAGATATTACCTCTTGGGTAGACAATTCAGACTAGTGACGGATCATGCCCCTTTAAAATGGATGTATGTAAATAGAGGCAAGAATGCTCGGGTAACTAGATGGTTTCTAGCGTTGCAGGATTTTAAGTTTACCGTCTAACATAGACCGGGTACACAATTGGCCAACGCAGATGCATTGTCCCGCATCTTCTGTCTGGGGGCTACAAGTGTTCCGGCCCCTAGGTCGAAACAGGGGAGGGGGATATGTGACAAGAACACTGGAATAGTGTTTGAGGGCAGGTATGTTTGTCCCAGGTTCTTGTCTTACATGTATTAGAAAAAATGAAAACTTCTGGGAATATGTTTTGTTTTGTTTTGTTTGAACCTTTTCAGTTTGTTGGAAAAGCTGGGTAAGGACCCTGAAAGAGAGATGGGACAAGTTCCAGACATTTCGCCCAGTTCGGGTCTTTGGCCTCACAGAAGGCTAATCAGGCTTTCAGCTGTGTAAGAGTGTTATAGAGCTGCTGGCCTGATTAGGGTGTGCAGACTGCCTGGGAAGACTGCAGGATCTCTGTGTGAGAGACACGCTTCCTGATACAAGTGAGCTATACAGGGTACTGGAGAACTCTGTGTTTTTTTGTTTAGTGATAGTTAGGAACATCTTGTGTTTAGTTAGTGCCGGACAGGCAAGGTATTTTCTTTTGCTGTTTGTTTTATTTTCTGTCTAATAAACAACTGGCTGGGGCCAGTTGTACCGGAAACTGGACTCTGTGTGGTTCCTCAGCTGCTGCAGGCTGCCATTTGTCCCAGGAAACGGCACCTTGTACCCTTACAGCGTTACAACATGTTATATCTGCCCCACCTGCAGTGCACATGGTTTTGCCCACTAGCTAACAAATTTGCTGCTACGATCAGATCTGAATTAGGCCCTTAGAGAACAGACCCACTCATTGGTCACACCCTGGCTAAGACTGTGCATGGAAGGTACTGCAATGAGACTTTACAGGGGGAAAACGTACTATTTACCAGCAGACTGGATGCCGGCTGTCATGATCTTGTCCCGCCAGTATGCTGTCAGCGAGATGACCGCTAGAGAGCCCCATGCGGGCTTGCTGCGCTCGCCACACTGCGGACACAGTGGCTAGCTACGCCATAGGTTATATTCTCCCTCTATGGGTGTCGTGGACACCCACAGAGGGAGAATAGCTTGTGTCGCCAGTATTCCGATGGCAGTATTTTTGGAATATGAAAGATGTATTCTTTGGTACAAACATAAACTATTTGTTTGAACAGCTACCATTCCTCAGGTTCTCGGTTTTCTTCAGGATGGATTAAACAAGGCTCTTGCTCTTACTACATTGAAACTTCTGGTTCCTACACGTAGTGCTTTTTTAAAAACTAGATGCTGTCTGGGTAATTTATTTAGATTTTTTTTGTTGCAAGCAGTAAAAATAATTAGACCTTCTATCAAGCCTTTGTGAGACCTTATAATCTTAATCTAACACTAGATGCTCTAGCATCTGATCCCTTTGAGCCTTTGGAAGATGTTTTCCTCGAGTGGCTTACACTAAAAATGTTGTTTTTGGTAGCATTCGGCTGCTATTATTTTATATACTGCTACCAGAATTGAAAAGGATATATTAATGATGATGGAAGACTTACTACCATGGCAGCCATATATTCCCACGCACATTGTCAGTTTATGTTTTGTAGGACAACTTGGGAAGATCCTTAAAAACACTGTGAATGCCAAATTGTTTCCTTACAAATATTTAAAATGCCCACTCTAATATATACTGCAGACGCCAGGCGCATCTCATATACGATAAAAGTGCGCTGTACATCGCAAAACACTGCATCCCATAAGAGAAAACAATACACCCACACATTTATCTGAGTTTCAAAGCTCATTGATGTATATATTTTTTATTAAAAGGATATGGATTCAATATATTACAATGTACAGTATACACATAATTACATGATTACAATTTATACAATAAGCAGTTAATACATACAGTTACACGACAGCATACAATACCATTATCTTTCTCATATAAATTTGTCTCTCCATATCTCTCTCTCTCTCTCTCTCTCTCTCTCTCTCTCTCTCTCTCTCTCTGTGTGTAAAATAATGCAGGAACTGGTCTGGCAGCAACTCCATTATCCTCTGGGACAAAACAGCAATTGCCTCCTGTGTGATTAGCAATGTGTTATCTAGTTTTTGGGGGAGGGGACTTTCTCATTCATGATGAGTCACTGGTTTGTTTGTATATGCTCAACAGGTTCAGCCTTGAAGACATCCAAAGGGGCTGGCCTGAGTTTCCTGTCCGCTACCTGTTTGGAATATCTATTGTTCTAATAAAATTGATTTTACCTTTCATACATTTAATCATAACTATTTGTTGCAATGTCCTACAACTTAATAACAAGTATCAAATGAATCTACACATTAATCTGGTTGCTTAAATACCAAATATGACAGGTGTATCTGGCTTCGTTCAAATAATACACCTACATGACATTACTTCATTATATAATTTTAAATCATCATTATGTCTGGCGCTTGATGTTGTTATAATTATGTACTGCAGGAAATAAGTGTCGAATCCATCTCTTTGGCATGTCCGTGTAAATGCGTGTGTTACCATATATTGCTGTCCTCGCTGTATTTGCAAGTATAGTGACTCATAATGTGTGTAGTTTGTATGTTCTTTTTATGTAATATTTTTGACTTCGACAGTCCACCCTTTGGTAGTAAACAATAACTGCCATCAATTATTAATGTAAGAACAAAAAAATATTTCTTACAATAATCGGTGACCTAGACACAAGTATGTATTCATTTGGCAAATCAGACACTTGACTATATTTGGGGAAGACAGGGAGGAGGACGAGACATCCTCTATATGCACTCGGCGGTCACGGGACCACTAGTTGGGTGTGGTACAACATTCAACCTATAGAGTATGCTGGGACAGTGCTTTGGCCTATAATGTCTGATTTGCGACGAACATTTCACACATACATGTACCTATGTCTTTGTACACTGATGTTTGGATTCGATTGAGGTTCTGCTGGGTAGATGAAGAAGACACAAACAAATCGTGAAAGTGACATATAAAATTTTCATGATCTACATATTCCTATCATTTTCTGAACATTGTTTCCATTTCTGGAACGTATGCTAGGTCTGTTTAATAATTGAACAAGGGTTATAAGTAGTGTCCTTCCTAAATAACATAAACCTTCGGAGTTCGGGGAGAGCCACTCATAAACCTTTCTTCCACATATATTAATGAGCTCTTTATCTGCAATGTGTGAATAGCCATTGTCTGATTGTTCCTGATTACCTCTGATCTCCATAACTACTAGACCTTTGATTTTTCTCTGACTTTAACAAACTGATCGGTTAATCCTGGTATCCTATAAGAAAATCACTCCTTCCTCCAGAACCAGTTCCAGTCCCACACTCGACTCCTCATAAAAAAAACCTCGCAAAAATAGAATATCCTGAAAAAAATGTTTGTCAGCGGGAAAGAGAGAAAAGAGAAATAGAACAAAACAACTCTTGTTCATAACAAATCAATTACAATGACTGGTCTTTCTGCAATACTTTAGTACGCTCAGGTAGTGTTCAACAGTGCCGCCTCTCAGTCTTCACGGAACAGAGTCTCTGGTGATACCTTTGCGATCTCACTCCATTTACGCGTTCCTTCCGGACTACCGACTTTCCTGCAGTGGGAATCGTGGACCCAAGTCTCCCTCTCGGCTACTTTCACTGGGATAGTGCTGTCAACAAAACTTGGTGTGGTCCTTCCCACCTGTCTATTAGGCAACCTGAGCGTAAGAACAATCACACGGTCTCTTGGTTCACAATCAAGACAGTTAGTATTTGGCATACCAGCAATCAACAGTTTCAAGTTCTTTTGTCAAGTTCTCAAATGCTGGCTCATCTCAATAAGGTACTGTACTGTCACCTCATTGGTGTATTTCTGATCATTGTGCAGATCAATCATGACATGAGGTTGTCTTCCAAAAACAACCAAAAAGACACAAATACCAAAACAAAAACAAATTTCGAAGAGGGTGATTCGTTGAGTGAAGATCTGGGAGTGGTTCCGATGCTACATAATACTAGTGGCAGTATCTGTGATCACAATGGTACAATTTCAAGCTTTGCTCCTACTTCTAGGGGTACCATTATCTACACACAAATTTCTGCGCAGTTTTTCTTTGCGGTAAACAGAGCAGCATCCGTGGCGGCAGGAAATGCCTCTACCCAGTTTGAGAAAACATCAGTAAACACCAATACATAACAATAATTCCTAAAGGGTGTTAACTGTACGAAGTCGATTTGTATTTCCTGAAAAGATCCATCTGCAGGAGGGATATGGGATGGCTCTGTTGGTATTGCTTTACCAATATTCTTCCTCAAACAAGCAAGACAGGTCATTGCTCTCTTACCTGCATGAGAATAGAATCCTGGCGCACACCAGTAAACTCTCATCAGCCTGCACATACCCTCTTTGCCTAGATGAGTCAGACCGTGTGCCACCTCAGCTAGACTTGGAAGGTATGCTCTGGGGGCTACTGGCTTACCGTGTCCACCTGTCCACAGTCCTGAGGACTCCTGGCCATACCACTTTATCCTCCAGACTGCCTTTTCCTGTAGGGAACACAAATTTTTCATTTTAATTTACTATCGTGTGTTTGCAGTGTAGAGTACCATGAGCATAACTCAAAAAAAAAAAAACATCTCTAGAGGAGAGAAAGAAGAAGAAAATTAAAAAGAAAATGTCAGGTTTGCCATTCGCCAACAGGCATATCAGTCTCTATACAAAATTTCCCTTCACCAGTATTCCCATTCTCCACGCTTTGTGCATGACAAGGCACACTGCAGTAATACTGGTGTTATCGTGCTGTTGAGATATACTGGGTTCGGGCAGAACTCTGAAGGACCTAGGCATGTGGAGTTTGAACTGTACTTGGGTCCATGTATTGGTCCACCCTGTGTGAACGCAAAAGATGAAGAGGAAAACTGTAGAGAAACAGAATAGAGGTTGGTGACAGATGAGTTTGTAGAGGTGAAGATTTTATAAAAATTTGACAACTGGATTGGGCACTACTGGGAAGTGATTCTCTACTTGGTCTACTCCCCTTTTAAAAAATTCTGTGTTTATCGTATTGCTATTGGGACTATCCCAGCCATCAATCCAGTGTCCTGTCCATCCTAAGTTCATAGGGAACCCGGTATCTGTGAGATAATTTCCTCTACCTGTGATGGACATGCATCCAGAACAGTAGAATGCGACATTAGTCTTCGTGGGTGTCTAACATACTTTGTACTTCCTGAGCGGGAGCACAGTATATGTATATCATATCTAACAAAATTAAGTTAATCAGGGGCCATTTCTGCTAGGAAAAAGAAGCAAAAGTTTAGACTCCCCATCTTAACCCCAGCAAGTTTTGTCAAAGGGTAATGTTGCATTTATTTTGTTCTTCCCATTAGCCGAATCTGTGTTTTCTATATGGCTTATGATTCCTTACTATATGTCCCTTGGTCCCGTCTATGTGTTTAATAATGTGGCTTGTGTTTTCTGTCTAGGGGGTCTATATTGACTGTGTCCTACTACTCCTACAATCTCTGGCAAAATGCCCTTCCTTCCTACAAGTGTAACATATTATTGACCATTAGGCATCTGGGGTTTGGACTGATGGGTCTTTCCTGTATGTGCTAGTATACTTACCATCCTCAACCTCTCCACCTGTTGTTCTCTGCGCCTAGCACTATTCTTGTGATGTTCAATAGCACACTATCTAAGATTAGCTACTGTGACCCCTTTCCAATTTTGCAAAGAAGTCTGCACCCTGACACTCAATGCCTTATTGATCCCGTCCATTTGCACAGAGACAGCCACCCCCCATTTGCCGAATTAGTGTTTACCAGTGGTCTTATCCAGATGGAGAGTTTTCTATTACTGCAAAAGACACACAAAAAAAAAAAACGTTTAATAAGCTTCTAGGTCATGCAAAGTATTCATTCAATCCTTCTCATCCCGTATTAAGGGTCTGTACATGGTCCAACAAACATTTCCGAGCTCATCTTGATTAGGGGCATTACTAGGAATGAATACTTCTTATATGGTAACTGAAAGAAATACCCGGGGGTTACCTTGTCTCTGTCCGCTTTCCTACTGGCAAATACTAATGTGCAGACAGGTTTTTCTCCATTTCTGACGTTACTTTCTTGATTTTTTTGTTTTTATTTTTGGGTTTTACTATATATGTACACAAATGGGGTGTGGTATTGAAAGTCGACAGTAACTAGGTCGACAATGTCCAGGTCGACCACTATTGGTCGACAGGGTGTCTAGGTCGACAGGGTCTTTAGGTTGACATGTTCTAGGTCGACAGGTCAAAAGGTCGACATGAGTTTTTAATGTTATTTTGGTGTTGTTTTCTTCGTAGAGTGACCGGGAACCCCAATTAGTGCACCGCGTCCCCTCGCATGGCTCGCTTCGCTCGCCATGCTTCGGGCATGGTGCCTTCGCTCCGCTACCGCTTCGCTCGGCACAGATTACCGTTCCAATCGTAGTCCACGTGGATCGTTAAGTATGAAAAGGTTCAAAAAAAGAAAAAAATTGTGAAAAACTCATGTCGACCTTTTGACCTGTCGACCTAGAACATGTCGACCTAAAGACCCTGTCGACCTAGTTACTGTCGACTAATAGTGGTCGACCTAGTTACTGTTGACTTTCAATCCGGATCCCACACAAATGATACCATACTTACCTGTTCCACTGGTCTCAGCCACTTCCCCCACAGGCTACTGCTCTTCTTTTACCGGTTGGATACTCCTCTGGGTACATGAGAAATGGCTGAAAACAATCAGGTCACCTTCTTCTCCTAAATAAAATTTCAACATTCATTAGTACATATATAGGTTACAGTCATATTTTTCATATTTTTATTATTTTCTATAGTTTGTATGCTGGCCGTAACTGCTTCCACATCTACATATGGCGGTGTTCTTGCATTCTCTTTTTTTTTTTTCTTCCTACTTGTTTATTGTTGCTACAAGTTCAAACAGTTCTTATATTTCCATTCTTGTCTTATATGACTTTGGTTAGACATACCACCTGCAATACCTTAGGATCAAACTCACCAACCCCTCTTGCTGCCACAGGTTTAAACACTTTGTATGTCTGACCATTTGTTTTCTGGATTTTATCAGACATATCCTTATCCTTAAGTTCTGCAGTACCTCTGATTCAAAGCTGCCCACCTTAGGGAATGATACCCTATCGTTGTCAGTCATACGTACCCATTCAGACAAAAAGTCTTCAGCGTGTGGACCATATTTCCCACACATAATACTTTTTCCTTTAAACCTCGCTGACCCCTTGGGCCGCGGCTCTTCAGCCTGAACCCTGGCTACCATACGTCCACCGCTTGTGCAATTGGATCCCATCGCAGACTTTTTCCTTTTACGCAATCCCCAATGCACGACACGGATAGACGGTGAAAGTTCCTAGAGCGCTTTCACCCACTCCTCCGCTGAGTACCACGACTCACTCCAATAGTGACCACCGCGTACCCAGTGAGGTCGACCTAATTGGTTTATATTTACTGGAAGTGCTAGGAGTGACTTACCCTTTCCAGCAAATATCCACTGCTGGAGATTTTCCTGAGAGAGACCAGCGAAAACTCCCTATGCACTTATACACAAATCACGCTTGCGTATGCTCTATACAGCGCTAATGATACCCCTTTATGAGCTTTTGCGTAAAACCGCGGTATCAAGTTGCGCTATATATCGCACCCACAAATGCGCGGTCCAATCGCACAGCGTATAGGTACTTGTTAGCTATCTGCCATACAACCACGGGTCGATGTACAAACTGCGACCCTTCAGCCGGAGCGTAACAAAAAACCTTTTTACTTCAATACTATACAATGCACAATTCCTTATTATGCTCCTCTGCAAATCTCCTCACGATTTGCGAATTTCAGTCTATACTAACGTGAGTCAGCCGCCTCACGCCGCCAAGCCTCCACTTACTTGGTGTACCACACGACGGGATCCCGAATTCCGGGGTTCGAATCACTCAAATACACTTTGGTTTTTCTGTACAGAAAATTTCCACTCGTTCAGATTGGCAGCTTTACCCCCAGAGGCAACACAGTTTTTAAACTAAATTTAGAGTAACCTGCTTTTGAAATCGGATAGTTATGTGCTATTGTATTAAATGTCTACTATCCCACCTTTTAACTAAACGACACTATTGTGTACTTTGTACTTAGCGCCCGCACTCTTACGCACTTTGCGTAAACACGCGGCCGTGCGTGTCTTTTACGCTGCATGCGCAGTCCTGTACTTTGTCCGAGACACGTGTACAAAACCCTGCGTCCGCAATAAAACAAATCACACAGCTCTATAAATGTGAACAGTACTAATTACTATTGCCCACTAGACACAACTTGTTCTGTATAAACTTTTATGCAAACCTGCGTTTGTGTCTTTACACTTACTTCCTTAAAATACTGTTATTTCAAATTTACCTATATAGCAACAAATGTATCCTATTTCACACAGATCTATGACTGCAATAATCTATAATTTAAATGATATGATTCAGATTGGATAACTATCTTGCAGAACATACACTGATATAAATATACACATAATTTTAATAATATTATATATATATGTATCATTCACTAGCCTTCTATGTGACTCATTTACCCATTCAGTGCTTCTAATTTGCATATCAAAGTTATTTGCTTTTCCACTGCTAAAAAACAAACAAAAACAGTTACACAGGTTAATTTGCATTTCAATGGCTATCCTCCCTAGTAAGCAGATATTACAAATCTTGGAAGGAAAAAGCGAAAAAAAACAAAACCCTTTCTTTCCTTTTTCTATCTGTGTGCAATTACTTACCCCAAGCCAAGCATTTATCTCACCATTTACTCTCACTAGGCCCAATTGAAACTATTTGTAATTGACTATGGCATGGGTTAAATAAATACATTGGTAACTCATAAATGGTGCTTGATGTGACCAAGGAAACTGATTGTTCTGAGCAGACTGAAAATCAGCTATTTAAAAATGACCTTCCTAAAATGGCCACTGCTCCTCCCCCTTCCACATCCATGAGGTTTACACAAAATGGTGGACAGGCCAGGTGGTTAGTCCAAAATGGAGGACAGACCATGCGGCTGCCTTTGTCACAAAGAAATCACACATTATACAAGCACCAGAAGTTATTTTAGGCCTTAGTTAAAAAAAACAAGGCTATGCAGCAACTTTTAAATGTACTTTTAAACCTACTTAACAGATAAACAATCCAATCTGAATCAAACACAATATGACTTATTTGAACTTTGTTTTGCAACAGTAAAAATACATTTTAGCATTTTATGAGAAACGCATTGTCCCTTGAAATTTCATATCATTGGCTTACTGATATCACAACAATACACACGGATATGATTTTCTCAGCTTTACGATGCGTACACCACAAGCTGATCGACCACAGCGTCGCGTTTATAATGTACAGTGCATCATTAAGACCATGATATCCCGGACGAGACCCCATCTGTGAATGCCAAATTGTTTCCTTACAAATATTTTAAATGCCCATTCTAATATATACTGCAGACGCCAGGCGCATCTTATTACCATATACGATAAAAGTGCGCTGTACATCGCAAAACACTGCATCCCATAAGAGAAAACAATACACCCACACATTATCTGAGTTCCAAAGATCATTGATGTATATATTTGTCATTAAAAGGATATGGATTCAATATATTACAATGTACAGTATAGACATAATTACATGATTACAATTTATACAGTAAGCAGTTAATACATACAGTTACAGGCCAGCATACAATACCATTATCTTTCTCATATAAATTTGTCTCTCCATATCACTCTCTCTCTCTGTGTAAAATCATGCAGGAATTGGTCTGGCAGAAACTCCCATCATCCTCTGGGACAAAACAGCAACTGCCTCCTGTGTGATCAGCAATGTGTTATCTAGTTTTTGGGGGAGGGGACTTTCTCATTCATGATGAGTCACTGGTTTGTTTGTATATGCTCAACAGGTTCAGCCTTGAAGACATCCAAAGGGGCTGGCCTGAGTTTCCTGTCCGCTACCTGTTTGGAATATCTATTGTTCTAATAAAAGTGATTTTACCTTTCATACATTTAATCATAACTATTTGTTGCAATGTCCTACAACTTAATAACAAGTATCAAATGAATGTACACATTAATCTGGTTGCTTAAATACCAAATATGACAGGTGTATCTGGCTTCGTTCAAATAATACACATACATGACATTACTTCATTATATAATTTGAAATCATCATGATGTCTGGCGCTTGATATTATTATAATTATGTACTGCATGAAATTCATCTCTGGCATGTCCGTGTAAATGCGTGTGTTACCATATATTGCTGTGCTCGCTGTGCGTATTTGCAAGTATAGCGACTCATAATGTGTGTAGTTTGTATGTTCTTTTTATGTAATATTTTTGACTTCGACAACACCAAGCAGGAGTTACATTAATTAACATTCTTTTTCTTGCCTTTACTAGCTTTCTAAGAAGTTAACTCATGCGGTATGACGGACTTTAAGTATTTCAAGGCAATACAACGAACAGTACTAATTATTCTATTTAGTCTCATGCAGGACCTTTATCGAGCTTTTATTTTTGTGCAAACACAAGAAAACTAGTATCCTATTGAAACATGCTTAGAGGAAATTACATCTATAACAAGTGTACCTTGACCATACTAACCTTCTTCTTATAGAATATGTAAATAGCCTTTATACCAAATTGAAAGCTGCATTTTACAATATTTATTCATTTTATGTATTATTATTATTCTTTACAGCCTGATGAAAGTGCACTGGATTTTGCTTCTTGTATGCTACGACCAGGAATAAAAAATGCTCAAGAACTAGCATGTGGCGTATGCTTGCTAAATGTAGACTCCCGGAGCAAGGTATGCACAAAATGCTAGAAATTATAAATAACAATTGTACATGTTTTTTAACTTTTATAATAAGTCCTTGGTTTTTAACACATCTATATTTAGTGTTCTGTGTGTGTATGGTATTCAAAATGAGAGGTAGTCGGTCCCAGAAGCCCTGAATCCATCAAAACACCTAAAGTTTTACATTGTGAAGAAATTCCCTTTATTTCAGCTCTTCCAATACCGTGGAATTAAAGATTCCATAGCTGACTGGCAACATTTGAAAGGGCTGCCTGATTTTTTTATATTCTTGGTTAGGGATGTAAATAATTGTACACATCCACATTTGTTTGTACTAGGTAAATCTCGTCGGATCACTATTGCAGACTATCTCAACTGTTTATATTGAAATATTATAATGCAATCTGATCAACTACTACTCTCATTGGATTTAAGTTTTTTTTTTTTAGATAGCATTGATTACATTGCATAGGTAACATTTTAAAAAGCTATATAAATTAGTTTTATGTCTGTACTATGTGATTGAGTGTGGTTTACTGACCTTGCATTTGTTAGATTTGATTAACACCTGTTGCTGGATTTGGAGGGTTGGTGGGTGGGGGGTAGTAATCAGGGTGAACACATGTTTCTGTAGCGATATTTATTCAGTATGGGTTAGGATGCCAGGGTCCTAACCACATTAATGAGTGTACCTGTTTATACGGTTATTTAGGCATGCATATACAGGTGCAGATTATCCTTTACTGATTACCTATGCTGTACTCGAAGCCTGGTTGTCATTGTGCTATTGATGACAAGCTATAACCATACAGTACATAAAAACAAGATCTAAAAATGGGCCCCTCCAGGATTAGGAGCCCTGAAACTTAAGCTTCATTAGTTTCATAGTAGATCCACCCCTGGCTACATGAGCAATATTGGAAGACTGGAAAAGAGCAAATGTAGTACCACTGTACAAAAGTAGAAGCAAGGAAGAAGTGAGGCCCAGATTTATCAAGCCTTGGAGAGTGATACATTTCACGGTAATAAAGTACCAGCCAATCCGCTCCTAATTGCCATTTTACAGGCTGTGTTTGAAAAATGACAGTTACGAGATGATTGGTTGGTACTTTATCACCGTAAAATTTCTCGCTCTTCAAGGCTTGATAAATCGGAGCCTGAGTAACTACAGAGCAGTAAGCCTTACATCAGTAGTAGAAAAAGTAATGGAAACACTATTTCTCTGACGTCCTAAGTGGATGCTGGGACTCCGTAAGGACCATGGGGATTAGCGGCTCCGCAGGAGACTGGGCACAACTAAAGAAAGCTTTAGGACTACCTGGTGTGCACTGGCTCCTCCCACTAAGACCCTCCTCCAGACCTCAGTTAGATTCTTGTGCCCGGCTGAGCTGGATGCACACTAGGGGCTCTCCTGAGCTCCTTGAAAGAAAGTATATTTTAGGTTTTTTATTTTACAGTGAGATCTGCTGGCAACAGACTCACTGCAGCGAGGGACTAAGGGGAGAAGAAGCGAACCTACCTAACTGGTGGTAGCTTGGGCTTCTTAGGCTACTGGACACCATTAGCTCCAGAGGGATCGACCGCATGGAACCGGCCATTGATGTTCGGTCCCGGAGCCGCGCCGCCGGCCCCCTTACAGAGCCAGAAGCAAGAAGTGTTCCGGAAAATCGGCGGCAGAAGACTTCAGTCTTCACCAAGGTAGCGCACAGCACTGCAGCTGTGCGCCATTGCTCCTCATGCACACCTCACACTCCGGTCACTGATGGGTGCAGGGCGCTGGGGGGGGGGGGGTGTCCTGAGCAGCAATATAAACACCTTGCCTGGCAAAATCATCACAATATATAGCCCCAGAGGCTATATATGTGATAAATACCCCTGCCAGAATCCATATAAAAGCGGGAGAAAAGTCCGCGAAAAAGGGGCGGAGCTATCTCCCTCAGCACACTGGCGCCATTTTCTCTTCACAGTGCAGCTGGAAGACAGCTCCCCAGGCTCTCCCCTGTAGTTTTCAGGCTCAAAGGGTTAAAAAGAGAGGGGGGGCACTAAATTTAGGCGCAATATTGTTTATACAAGCAGCTATTGGGGGAAAAATCACTCATTTATAGTGTTAATCCCTGCATTATATAGCGCTCTGGTGTGTGCTGGCATACTCTCTCTCTGTCTCCCCAAAGGACTTTATGGGGTCCTGTCCTCAGTCAGAGCATTCCCTGTGTGTGTGCTGTGTGTTGGTACGGCTGTGTCGACATGTGGGATGAGGAAGGTTACGTGGAGGTGGAGCAGAGGCCGATAAATGGGATGTCGCCCCCTGTGGGGCCGACACCAGAGTGGATGGATAGGTGGAAGGTATTAACCGACAATGTCAACTCCTTACATAGAAGGCTGGATGACGTAAAACAGCTGTGGGACAGCCGGCTTCTCAGCCCGCGCCTGCCCAGGCGTCTCAAAGGCCATCAGGGGCTCAAAAAAGCGCCCGTTACCTCAGATGGCAGACACAGATGTCGACACGGAGCCTGACTCCAGTGTCGACGAGGTTGAGACATATACACAATCCACTAGGAACATCCGTTACATGATCTCGGCAATGAAAAATGTGTTACGCATTTCTGACATGAACCCAAGTACCACATAAAAGGGGTTTTATTTTTGGGGAGAAAAAGCAGCCAGTGTTTTGTTCCCCCATCAGATGAATGAATGAAGTGTGTAAAGTAGCGTGGGTTCCCCCGATAAGAAACTGGTAATTTCTAAAAAGTTACTTATGGCGTACCCTTTCCCGCCAGAGGATAGGTCACGTTGGGAGATATCCCTTAGGGTGGATAAGGCGCTCACACGTTTGTCAAAAAAGGTGGCACTGCCGTCTTAGGATACTGCCACCTTGAAGGAGCCTGCTGATAAAAAGCAGGAGGCTATCCTGAAGTCTGTATATACACACTCAGGTTATATACTGAGACCTGCAATTGCCTCAGCATAAATAGTGCTGCTGCAGCGTGGTCTGATACCCAGTCAGATAATATTAATACTCTAAGACAGGGATAATAGTTTGCTAACATAGAGCATATTAAAGACGTCGTCTTCGATATAAAGGATGCACAGAGGGATATTTGCCGGCTGGTATCCAGAATTAATGCAATGTCCTTTCTGCCAGGAGGGTATTAGAAACCCGGCAGTGGACAGGTGATGCTGCCTATAAAAGGCACATTGAGATTCTGCCTTATAAGGGTGAGGAATTGTTTGGGGATGGTCTCTGGGACCTCGTATCCACAGCAACAGCTTCAGAAAAGCAAGCGGGTCAAAGGCGCTTCCTTTCTGCACAGAGACAAGGGAAGAAGGAAAAAGCTGCACCAGCAGCCAGTTCCCAGGATCAAAAATCTTCCCCCGCTTCCTCTGAGTCCACCGCATGACGTTGGGGCTCCACAGGTGGAGACAGGTGCGGTAGGGGCGCGTCTCGGGAACTTCAGGGTCCAGTGGGCTTGCCCACAGGTGGATCCCTAGGTTCTGCAAATAGTATCACAGGGATACAGGCTGGAGTTCGAGGCGACTCCCCCTCGCCGTTACCTCACGTCAGCCTTGCCTGCTGCCCTCGGAGAAAGGTAGTACTGGCGGCAATTCACAAGCTGTACTTCCAGCAGGTGAAATCAAGGTACCCCCTCCTTCAACAAGGCCGGGGTTACTATTCCAAAATGTTGTGGTACCGAAACCAGACGGTTCGGTGAGACCCATTCTAAAATTGAAAGCCTTGAACACTTATATACGAAGGTTCAAGTTCAAAATGGAATCGCTCAGGGCGATTATTGCAAGCCTGGAGAATTTCATGGTATCACTGGACATCAAGGATGCTTACCTGCATGTCCCTATTTACCCTCTTCACCAGGAGTACCTCAAAATTGTGGTACAGGATTGTCATTACCAATTCCAGACGTTGCCGTTGGTCTGTCCCCGGCACCGAGGTATTTACCAAGGTAATGGCTGAAATAATTATCCCGTACTTGGATGATCTCCTTATAAAGGTGAGGTCCAGGGAGCAGTTGTTCGGCGGAGTAGCACTATCTCGGGAAGTGCTACAACAGCACGGCTGGATTCTAAATATTCCAAAGTCGCAGCTGGTTCCTACGACGCGTCTACTGTTCCTGGGTATGGTTCTGGACACAGAACAGTATAAAAAGGGTTTCTCCCGGAGGAGAAGTCCAAGGAGTTGTCGTCTCTAGACAGAGACCTCCTAATACGTATACAGGTGTCGGTGCATCAATGCACGCGAGCCCTGGGAAGGATGGTAGCTTCTTACGAAGAAATTCCATTCGCCAGGTCCCATGCAAGGATTTTCCAGTGGGATCTGTTGGACAAGTGGTCCGGGTCGCATCTTCAGATGCATCGGCGGATAACCCTGTCTCCAAGGGCCAGGGTGTCGCTGTTGTGGTGGCTGCAGAGAGCTCATCTTCTAGGGGGCCGCAGATTCGGCATACAGGACTGGGTCCTGGTGACCACGGATGCCAGCCTTCGAGGCTGGGGGGCAGTCACACAGGGAAGAAACTTCCAAGGCTATGGAAAAGTCAGGAGACTTCCCTACACATAAATATTCTGGAACTAAGGGCCATTTACAATGCCCTAAGTCAGGCTAGACCCCTGCTTCAACACCGGCCGGTGCTGATCCAGTCAGACAACATCACGGCGGTCGCTCATGTAAACCGACAGGGCGGCACAAGAAGCAGGATGGCGATGGCAGAAGCCACAAGGATTCTCCGATGGGGGAAAATCATGTGTTAGCACTGTCAGCAGTGTTCATTCCCGGAGTGGCCAACTGAGAAGCAGACTTTCTCAGAAGAAACGACCTCCACCCGGGAGAGTGGGGACTTCATCCAGAAGTTTTCCAAATGATTGTACACCGTTGGGAAAGGCCACAGGTGGACATGATGGCGTCCCGCCTCAACAAAAAGCTACAAAGATATTGCGCCAGGTCAAGGGACCCTCAGGCGATAGTTGTGGACGCTCTGGTAACACAGTGGGTGTACCAGTCGGTGTATGTGTTCCCTTCTCTGCCTCTCTTACCCAGGGTAATGAGAATAATAAGAAGGAGAGGAGTAAGAACTATACTCATTGTTCCGGGTTGGCCAAGAAGAGCTTGGTAACCAGAACTCCAAGAAATGATTTCAGAGGACCCATGGCCTCTGCCGCTCAGACAGGATCTGCGGCAGCAGGGAGCCTGTCTGTTCCAAGACGTACCGCGGCTGCGTTTGACGGCATGGCGGTTGAACGCCGGATCCTGAAGGAAAAGGGCATTCCGGAGGAAGTTATCCCTACGCTATTTAAAGCTAGGAAAGAAGTGAACGCAAACCATTATCACCGCATATGGTGGAAATATGTTGCGTGCTGTAAGGCCATGAAGGCCCCAAAGGAGAAATTTCAGCTAGGTCGATTTCTGCACTTCCTACAGTCAGAGGTGACTATGGGCCTAAAATTGGGTTCCATGAAGGTCCAGATTTCGGCTCTATCGATTTTCTTCCAAAATAGAACTGGCTTCACTGCCTGAAGTTCGGACTTTTGTTAAGGGAGTGCTGCATAGTCAGCCCCCGTTTGTGCCTCAAGTGGCACCGTGGGATCTCAACGTGGTGTTGGATTTCCTGAAGTCGCATTGGGTTGAGCCACTTAAATCCGTGGAGCTACAATACCTCACGTGGAAAGTGGTCATGCTGTGGGCCGTGGCGTCGGCCAGGCGTGTATCAGAATTGGCGGCTTTGTCATACAAATGCCCTTATCTGTATTTTATATGGATAAGGCGGAATTGAGGACTCGTTCCCAATTCCTTCCTAAAGTGGTATCAGTTTTTCATGTGAACCAACCTATTGTGGTGCCTGCGGCTACTTGGGACTTGGAGGATTCCAAGTTACTGGACGTAGTCAGGGCCCTGAAAAGTATATGTTTCCAGGACGGCTGGAGTCAGGAAAACTGACTCGCTATTTATCCTGTATGCACCCAACAAGCTGGGTGCTCCTGCTTCTAAGCAGACTATTGCTCGCTGGATCTGTAGCACGATTCAATTTGCACATGCTGTGGCTGGACTGCCGCACCCTTAATCTGTAAAAGCCCATTCCACAAGGAAAGTGGGCTCTTCTTGGGCGGCTGCCCGAGGGGTCTCAGCTTTACAACTTTGCCGAGCTGTTACTTGGTCGGGTTCAAACATTTTTGCAATAGTCTACAAGTTTGATACCCTGGCTGAGGAGGACCTAGAGTTTGCTCATTCGGTGCTGCAGAGTCATCCGCACTCTCCCGCCCGTTTGGGAGCTTTGGTATAATCCCCATGGTCCTTACGGAGTCCCAGCATCCACTTAGGACGTCAGAGAAAATAAGATTTTACTCACCGGTAAATCTATTTCTCGTAGTCCGTAGTGGATGCTGGGCGCCCATCCCAAGTGCGGATTGTCTGCAATACTTGTTTATAGTTATTGCCTAACTAAAGGGTTATTGTTGAGCCATCTGTTGAGAGGCTCAGTTATATTTCATACTGTTAACTGGGTATAGTATCACGAGTTATACGGTGTGATTGGTGTGGCTGGTATGAGTCTTACCCGGGATTCAAAATCCTTCCTATTTGTGTCCGCTCTTCCGGGCACAGTATCCTAACTGAGGTCTGGAGGAGGGTCTTAGTGGGAGGAGCCAGTGCACACCAGGTAGTCCTAAAGCTTTCTTTAGTTGTGCCCAGTCTCCTGCGGAGCCGCTAATCCCCATGGTCCTTACGGAGTCCCAGCATCCACTACGGACTACGAGAAATAGATTTACCAGTGAGTAAAATCTTATTTAAAAGAAAGAGTTGTGGAATATCTTAAATCCAACAACCTACAGGATCCATAACAACATGGTTTTACTGGAGGGAGATCATGCCAAACAAGTGTTATTGACTTTTTTGATCTTGTGACTAAAATAATAGATCAAGGGGTGCCAAAATGGGCTAATGACTGTGTGTGTGTGTGTGTGTGTGTGTGTGTGTGTGTGTGTGTGTGTGTGTGTGTGTGTGGTGGGAGGGAGGGGGGGGTGGTTGTTTATAAAACATGTTTTGTGTTTTTTGCTACTTAAGGGGTGTGGGGGAGTGCTATTGAAAAATATTTTTTTTTTATATATATATATATATATATATAGTCCTCCAACAGAATGAACGGCACTTGCAGGACACGTAGCAGCTTCACAAAAGCGAGTGCTTTCTATTCATCTACGCTACATTTCAGGGCTATCCGCCCCTTCCTCAGGACACACCACACAAACACTTACCCTCCTAAAATACTCCCGGACAGCACGAATCTCCCGCCACCGCTGCCGCATCCTCCAGCGCCCCAGTCACCAGAACTATGCCATTGCCGCACTTCTGGTCAGCCCCGTCAGCCGTTGCTAGGCAACCGCCGGCGTGCATTCCACCGGCGGCCTCCCACTGGCACACTCCGATCACTGTTGCTGTAAAGAAAGCACAGTGGAGGCAGAGCAAAACACTACATTTATACAAAAAACATGTAAAAACGCCACTAAACATAATTATACATCCACAGTAAAGAAAATATACAACACCTGTAACTTATATCAAATATATATCAATCTATACATATCTCATGGTATGAATGATTACTCCAGAGTACCCAATATCAAAGTGGTCTCTATATTTATCACTTATACCATAAAGTGCATATTAAACCACTGTGCTTAGATAAACCATACAATAATCCTATTATTAATAGAGATCCAGAAAACAGTAGTTCGGGAATATTTGTACATTATACTATTCCAGTTTATCTTCTCATTTAGTCCATTTGGAGATGTAGAATTTAATCTAAAAAAATCCATCTGGACTCAGCGAGGAACAAAGCCTTGGCACGATCACCACCACGGGGGGATTCCGGGAAAGGTCAATAATAAAATATTTCAGATCCGTCAAGAGATGACCTTTACTCTTAAAATGCATAGGCACTGGTTGGTCAATCATTCTACTGGTTAAAGACCACTGTATTGAAGATCTATGTAAGGCCATCCTATCCCGAAATTTACAGGTAGTCTGGCCTACATAGTACAAGCCACCGGGGCATGTAATCACATACACCACAAAGGCTGTCAAACATGTCAATACATGACTGATATCAAACACTTTATTTGAAGATGGATGCTTAATGATCTACAAGGGGTCATAAATTTACACGTTGTGCAATTATGGCAACTGTAATAACCGGGGGGTTCACATACATGTTTGGAGCACGGGGAATGCCCCTGCTCATGATATCAGTTATCATCAAACGATCTTTTAAATTACGGTCTTGTATTTTTGAAAATAGGTAATTCATTATCAGATGATACTATAGGCCACAACACCTTCGTAGCATGCCGAATCACTGGGCTCGCACACATGGTTGAAATAATTGTTCTAGACATCTGGAGAACATTTGCTTTATTCTCCAGCAACATGCCATAGTCATACAATGTAGCTTAAAATTTTTTTTATAAGGTCATCAGTGCAACTCTGAATTTTAGATGCATCACTCATTAGCCTTGCTACCATCATCATTTTGTGATAAAGGCAGACCTCGTTTTAGGGTAGGCGGCTGATGACTAGAAGCCAACAAAGAAAAAAAGGTATTCCTCTCTACATCCTTACTGAATACTTCTGTTTCAATCTTACCACCCGAAAAATTACATGAACATCCAAAAAATGTGCAAACTCTTCACTATAAGTAAACATAAATTTAACTGTAGCATTAGAGTTGCTTACCTCCTCCATCAGCTGACTAAACCTATCCTGACTCCCCGTCCACAACATAAATGCATTGTCTATATATCTTGGGTATAGACTAATATACTGTGCGATCTCAGGGCGATTCAGAAACATCAACTCCTGCTCAAACAAAGATATTTGCATACGATGGGGCCACTGCTGACCCCATCGCACACCCACGTTGCTGTACAAAATAATTGCCATCATATAAACAATAATTCCTATAGATGGTTAGCTCAAGGAGCTTAAGAAACAAATCATGATTAAACAGTCCAGGATCAAGATACTGTGACAGAAAGTTCCTCATAGCTTGTAAGCCACCTACATGCGGAATCGCTGTGTATAGACTAGACACATCTAAGCAACACAAGCTCTCTTTGATCAATTAGCAATTTCAGGAACTCCGTAGTATCTTTCAAAAAGGAACCTTTAGATGGCAATAGCCATTGTAGCAAATGATCAAGCAATTGAGCCACCGGTTGACAGAGAGACCCTCCCGCTGATCTAATCGGCCTCCCGGGTGGCTTAGCACTATTCTTGTGCAGTTTAGGAAGAGTATATAGCACTGGTGCCATTTGCTACAACCGCTATTGCCTTCTAAAGGTTCCTTTTTGAAAGATAGTATTTAGTAAGGATGTAGAGATTAATACCTTTTCTCTATCGTCCTAGTGGATGCTGGGGTTCCTGAAAGGACCATGGGGAATAGCGGCTCCGCAGGAGACAGGGCACAAAAAGTAAAGCTTTAGGATCAGGTGGTGTGCACTGGCTCCTCCCCCTATGACCCTCCTCCAAGCCTCAGTTAGGTTTTTGTGCCCGGCCGAGAAGGGTGCAATCTAGGTGGCTCTCCTAAAGAGCTGCTTAGAAAAGTTTAGCTTAGGTTTTTTATTTTACAGTGAGTCCTGCTGGCAACAGGATCACTGCATCGAGGGACTTAGGGGAGAAGAAGTGAACTCACCTGCGTGCAGGATGGATTGGCTTCTTTGGCTACTGGACATTAGCTCCAGAGGGACGATCACAGGTACAGCCTGGATGGTCACCGGAGCCTCGCCGCCGGCCCCCTTGCAGATGCTGAAAAGAGAAGAAGGTCCAGAATCGGCGGCAGAAGACTCCTCAGTCTTCTTAAGGTAGCGCACAGCACTGCAGCTGTGCGCCATTGCTCTCAGCACACTTCACACGGCAGTCACTGAGGGTGCAGGGCGCTGGGGGGGGGCGCCCTGGGCAGCAATGAAAATCCTTTTTTTGGCAAAAAATACCTCACATATAGCCTCCGGGGCTATATGGAGATATTTAACCCCTGCCAGAATCCATTTTTAAGCGGGAGACGAGCCCGCCGAAAAGGGGGCGGGGCCTATCTCCTCAGCACACAGCGCCATTTCCTCACACAGTTCCGCTGGTCAGGAAGGCTCCCAGGCTCTCCCCTGCACTGCACTACAGAAACAGGGTTAAATCAAGAGAGGGGGGGCAAAATTTGGCGAAATTGTGATTTTATAAAAGCAGCTATAAGGGAGCACTTATTATAAGGCTATCCCTGTAAAATATAGCGCTTT
The DNA here is from genome assembly GCF_028390025.1 of Pseudophryne corroboree. Lineage (NCBI taxonomy): Eukaryota > Metazoa > Chordata > Amphibia > Anura > Myobatrachidae > Pseudophryne > Pseudophryne corroboree. The sequence continues at coordinate 624,814,014 of NC_086445.1, forward strand.
GGTGTGTGCTGGCAAACTCTCCCTCTGTCTCCCCAAGGGGCTAGTGGGGTCCTGTCCTCTATCAGAGCATTCCCTGTGTGTGTGTGCTATATGTCGGTACGTGTGTGTCGACATGTATGAGGACGATGTTGGTGAGGAGGCGGAGCAAATTGCCTGTAATGGTGATGACACTCTCTAGGGAGTCGACACCGGAATGGATGGCTTATTTATGGAATTACGTGATAATGTCAACACGCTGCAAGGTCGGTTGGCGACATGAGACGGCTGGCAAACAAATTAGTACCTGTCCAGGCGTCTCAAACACCGTCAGGGGCGTTAAAACGTCCTTTTACCTCAGTCGGTCGACAGACACGGACACTGATTTCAGTGTCGACGGTGAAGAAACAAACGTATTTCCCTTTAGGGCCACACGTTACTTGTTAAGGGCAATGAAGGAGGTGTTACATATTTCTGATACTACAAGTACCACAAAAGAGGGTATTATGTGGGATGTGAAAAAACTACCTGTAGTTTTTCCTGAATCAGATAAATTAAATGAAGTGTGTGATGATGCGTGGGTTCCCCCCGATAGAAAATTATTGGCGGTATACCCTTTCCCGCCAGAAGTTAGGGCGCGGTGGGAAACACCCCTTAGGGTGGATAAGGCGCTCACACGCTTATCAAAACAAGTGGCGGTACCGTCTATAGATAGGGCCGTCCTCAAGGAGCCAGCTGACAGGAGGCTGGAAAATATCATAAAAAGTATATACACACATACTGGTGTTATACTGCGACCACCGATCGCCTCAGCCTGGATGTGCAGAGCTGGGGTGGCTTGGTCGGATTCCCTGACTAAAAATATTGATACCCTTGACAGGGACAGTATTTTATTGACTATAGAGCATTTAAAGGATGCATTTCTATATATACGAGATGCACAGAGGGATATTTGCACTCTGGCATCAAGAGTAAGTGCGATGTCCATATCTGCCAGAAGATGTTTATGGACACGACAGTGGTCAGGTGATGCAGATTCCAAACGGCACAAAGGTGTATTGCCGTATAAAGGAAGAGGAGTTATTTGGGGTCGGTCCATCGGACCTGGTGGCCACGGCAACTGCTGGAAAATCCACCGTTTTTACCCGAAGTCACATCTCTGCAGAAAAAGACACCGTCTTTTCAGCCTCAGTCCTTTCGTCCCTATAAGAGTCATATCTGCCCAGGGATAGAGGAAAGGGAAGAAGACTGCAGCAGGCAGCCCATTCCCAGGAACAGAAGCCTTCCACCGCTTCTGCCAAGCTCTCAGCATGACGCTGGGACCGTACAGGACCCCTGGATCCTACAAGTAGTATCCCAGGGGTACAGATTGGAATGTCGAGACGTTTCACCCTCGCAGGCTCCTGAAGTCTGCTTTACCAAGGTCTCCCTCCGACAAGGAGGCAGTATGGGAAACAATTCACAAGCTGTATTCCCAGCAGGTGATAATCAAATTACCCCTCCTACAACAAGGAAAGGGGTATTATTCCACACTATATTGTGGTACTGAAGCCAGAAGGCTAGGTGAGACCTATTCTAAATCTAAAAAATTTGAACACTTACAAAGGTTCAAATCAAGATGGAGTCACTCAGAGCAGTGATAACGAACCAAGAAGAAGGGGACTATATAGTGTCCCGGGACATCAGGGATGCTTACCTCCATGTCCCAAATTTGCCCTTCTCACTAAGGGTACTTCAGGTTCGTGGTACAGAACTGTCACTATCAGTTTCAGACGCTGCCGTTTGGATTGTCCACGGCACCCCGGGTCTTTACCAAGGTAATGGCCGAAATGATGATTCTTCTTCGAAGAAAAGGCGTCTTAATTATCCCTTACTTGGACGATCTCCTGATAAGGGCAAAGTCCAGGGAACAGTTGGAGGTCGGAGTAGCACTATCTCGGATACTGCTACAACAGCACGGGTGGATTCTAAATATTCCAAAATCGCAGCTGATCCCGACGACACGTCTGCTGTGCCTAGGGATGATTCTGGACACAGTCCAGAAAAAGGTGTTTCTCCCGGAAGAGAAAGCCAGGGAGTTATCCGAGCTAGTCAGGAACCTCCTAAAACCAGGAAAAGTGTCAGTGCATCATTGCACAAGGGTCCTGGTAAAAATGGTGGCTTCCTACGAAGCAATTCCATTCGGCAGATTTCACGCAAGAACTTTTCAGTGGGATCTGCTGGACAAATGGTCCGGATCGCATCTTCAGATGCATCAGCGGATAACCCTATATCCAAGGACAAGGGTGTCTCTCCTGTCTGTGGTGGTTACAGAGTGCTCATCTTCTAGAGGGCCGCAGATTCGGCATTCAGGATTGGATGCTGGTGACCACGGAGCCCAGCCCGAGAGGCTGGGGAGCAGTCACACAAGGAAAAAATTTCCAGGGAGTGTGATCAAGTCTGGAGACTTTTCTCCACATAAATATACTGGAGCTAAGGGTAATTTTATAATGCTCTAAGCTTAGCAAGACCTCTGCTTCAAGGTCAGCCGGTATTGATCCAGTGGGAAAAACATCACGGCAGTCGCCCACGTAAACAGACAGGGCGGCACAAGAAGCAGGAGGGCAATGGCAAAAACTGCAAGGACTTTTCGCTGGGCGGAAAATCATGTGATAGCACTGTCAGCAGTGTTTCATTCCGGGAATGGAAACTGGGAAGCAGACTTCCTCAGCAGGCACGACCTCCACCCGGGAGAGTGGAAACTTCATCGGGAAGTTTTTCCACATGATTGTGAACCGTTGGGAAATACCAAAGGTGGACATGATGGCGTCCCGTCTGAACAAAAAACGGGACAGGTATTGCGCCAGGTCAAGAGACCCTCAGGCAATAGCTGTGGACGTTCTGGTAACACCGTGGGTGTACCAGTCGGTGTATGTGTTCCCTCCTCTGCTTCTCATACCTAAGGTACTGAGAATTATAAGACGTAGAGGAGTAAGAACTATACTCATGGCTCCGGATTGGCCAAGAAGGACTTGGTACCCGGAACTTCAAGAGATGCTCACAGAGGACTTATGGCCTCTGCCGCTAAGAAGGGACTTGCTTCAGCAAGTACCATGTCTGTTCCAAGACTTACCGCAGCTGCGTTTGACGGCATGGCGGTGGAACGCCGGATCCTAAGGGAAAAAGGCATTCCGGAAGAGGTCATTCCTACCCTGGTCAAAGCCAGGAAGGAGGTGACCGCACAACATTATCACCACATGTGGCGAAAATATGTTGCGTGGTGTGAGGCCAGGAAGGCCCCACGAAGAAATTTCAACTCGGTCGATTCCTGCATTTCCTGCAAACAGGAGTGTCTATGGGCCTCAAATTGGGGTCCATTAAGGTTCAAATTTCGGCCCTGTCGATTTTCTTCCAGAAAGAATTGGCTTCAGTTCCTGAAGTCCAGAAGTTTGTCAAGGGAGTATTGCATATACAACCCCCTTTTGTGCCTCCAGTGGCACTGTGGGATCTCAACGTAGTTCTGGGATTCCTCAAATCACATTGGTTTAAAACCAGTCAAATCTGTGGATTTGAAGCATCTCACATGAAAAGTGACCATGCTCTTGGCCCTGGCCTGGGCCAGGCGAGTGTCAAATTGGTGTTTTTTTCTCAAAAAAAAGCCCATATCTGTTTGTCCATTCGGACAGGGCAGAGCTGCGGACTCGTCCCCAGTTCTCTCCCTAAGGTGGTGTCAGTGTTTCACCTGAACCAGCTTATTGTGGTGCCTTGCGCCTACTAGGGACTTGGAGGACTCCAAGTTGCTAGATGTTGTCAGGGCCCTGAAAATATAGGTTCCAGGACGGCTGGAGTCAGGAAAACTGACTTGCTGTTATCCTGTATGCACCCAACAAACTGGGTGCTCTTGCTTCTAAGCAGACTATTGCTAGTTGGATGTGTAATACAATTCAGCTTGCACATTCTGTGGCAGGCCTGCCACAGCCAAAATATGTAAATGCCCATTCCACAAGGAAGGTGGGCTCATCTTGGGCGGCTGCCCGAGGGGTCTCGGCTTTACAACTTTGCCGAGCGGCTACTTAGTCAGGGGCAAACACGTTTGTAAAATCCTACAAATTTGATACCCTGGCTAAGGAGGACCTGGAGTTCTCTCATTCGGTGCTGCAGAGTCATCCGCACTCTCCCGCCCGTTTGGGAGCTTTGGTATAATCCCCATGGTCCTTTCAGGAACCCCAGCATCCACTAGGACGATAGAGAAAATAAGAATTTACTTACCGATAATTCTATTTCTCGGAGTCCGTAGTGGATGCTGGGCGCCCATCCCAAGTGCGGATTATCTGCAATACTTGTACATAGTTACAAAAATCGGGTTATTATTGTTGTGAGCCATCTTTTCAGAGGCTCCGCTGTTATCATACTGTTAACTGGGTTCAGATCACAGGTTGTACAGTGTGATTGGTGTGGCTGGTATGAGTCTTACCCGGGATTCAAAATCCTTCCTTATTGTGTACGCTCGTCCGGGCACAGTATCCTAACTGAGGCTTGGAGGAGGGTCATAGGGGGAGGAGCCAGTGCACACCACCTGATCCTAAAGCTTTACTTTTTGTGCCCTGTCTCCTGCGGAGCCGCTATTCCCCATGGTCCTTTCAGGAACCCCAGCATCCACTACGGACTCCGAGAAATAGAATTATCGGTAAGTAAATTCTTATTTTCTCCTTTGTCCTAGAGGATGCTGGGGACTCCAAAAGGACCATGGGGTATAGACGGGATCCACAGGAGACATGGGCACACTATAAGACTTTGAATGGTTGTGAACTGGCTCCTCCCTCTATGCCCCTCCTCCAGACACCAGTTAGATTCTGTGCCCAGATGAGACTGGACACACACTAGGGGAGCTCTACTGAGTTTCTCTAAAAAGTCTTTTTGTTAGCTTTATTATTTTCAGGGAGCACTGCTGGCAACAGGCTCCCTGCTTTGTGGGACTGAGGGGAGAGAAGCAGACCTACTTCTGTGAGACTGATAGGCTCTGCTTCTTAGGCTACTGGACACCATTAGCTCCAGAGGGTCCGATCACTTGGGTCGCCTAGCTGCTCGCTCCCGGAGCCGCGCCGCCGTCCCCCTCACAGAGCCAGAAGATCGAAGACAGGTGAGTAACCGAAGTAAAGAAGACATCGGAAGGCGGCAGAAGACTTCAGTCTTCCTGAGGTACCGCACAGCGGTCGCGCTGCGCGCCATTGCTCCCGCTCACACAGGCACTGCATGGGTGCAGGGCGCAGGGGGGGCGCCCTGAGCAGCAATAAAAACCTCTTTTATACACTATCTGGCTATTTTAAGGTGCATAGGCATTATTTGTGACCCCCGCCAGTATAATCTCAGCGGGACCGAAGCGCGCCTTTTAGGGGGCGGGGCTTCCTCCTCAGCTCTGACCAGCGCCATTTTCTCTCCACAGCTTGCTGCAGAGACGCTGCTCCTGGCCCTTCCACTGCTGTCACAAGTAACAGGGTGTTGAAAACAAAGGGGGGGCACTTAATTTTGGTGTTGGTTGTAATATATTACAAGCGCTGATAGGTCTGGTGCATTGTGCTTTTCAGACAGGTGTGTCGCTGGGTGTGAGCTGGCAAACTCCTTCTCTGTCTCTCTGAAAGGCCTTGCTGTGGGTCTGTCCCCTTTAGCCCAGTATGTTTGGGGGTGTCGGTACATGTGTGTCGACATGGCAGAAACTGAATGCTCTTCCCAGAAAGAGGTTAATGTGAGAGCTGAGCAGAATGAAGGTGTGACTGTCGGCACCGCCGACTGCTGATTGGGTTGACATGTGGAATGTGTTGAATAACAGTGTGGCTTTGTTACATAAGAGGTTGGACAAATCTGAGTCTCAGAACCAAGCATGGAGGCAATCCATGGGAGACGTGGTACCACACACTCAGGCCCCCTCGGGGTCCCAAAAACGTTAATTTACCCAGGTAGCAGACACTGATACCGACACGGATTCTGACTCCAGTGTCGACTATAATGATGCAAAGTTGCATCCTAAGGTGGCTAAGAGTATTCAGTACATGATTGTGGCTATAAAAGACGTGTTGCATATTACGGAAGACCCCGCTGTCCCTGAGACAAAGGTCTGTATGTATAAGGGCAAGAAACCGGAGGTAACGTTTCCTCCCTCTCATGAACTGAATGCCCTTTTTGAAAAAGCCTGGGAAACGCCAGACAGAAGGTGGCACATTCCCAGGAGAATTGCTATGGCATACCCGTTTCCTTCTCAGGATAGGGTTGGGTGGGAGGCAACACCCACGGTAGACAAAGCTCTAGCGCGATTGTCCAAGAAAGTGGCGCTACCGTCTCCTGAAAGCTTTAAAGATCCTGCTGATCGGAGGCAGGAAGCTACCTTGAAATCTATTTATGTCACGGCAGGTACACTGCTCAGGCCGGCTGTGGCTTCGGCGTGGATGAGTAACGCAATTGAAAAGTGGGCAGATAACTTGTCATCGGATATAGACACCCTGGATCGGGATAGCGTGCTTTTGACACTGGGTCATATCAGGGACGCTGCAGTCTATCTAAAAGTGACGGCGAAAGATATTGGCCTTTTGGGATCAAGGGCCAATGCCATGGCGGTCTCGGCTAGAAGGGCATTGTGGACTCATCAGTGGAATGGTGATGCTGATTCTAAGAAGGCTATGGAGGCTCTCCCCTACAAGGGTGGAGTTTTGTTTGATGAAGGCCTCGCGGACCTGGTTTCTACAGCTACCGCGGGTAAGTCCTTTTTTCTGCCTTTTGTTCCTCCACAGCAAAAGAAAACGCCCCCATATCAGATGCAGTCCTTTCGGTCGCAGAAATTCCGGAAAGGACGTGGGTCATCTTTCCTTGCGGCAAGAGGTAAGGGTAGAGGAAAAAGATCACCGGCTGTGGCAGGCTCCCAGGAGCAGAAGTCCTCCCCAGCTTCCACCAAATCCACCGCATGACGCTGGGGCTCCCCTGCGGGAGTCCGCACCGGTGGGAGCGCTTCTTCGACTCTTCAGTCAGGTCTGGGTTTTCTCGGGCTTGGATCCTTGGGTGCTGGAAATTGTGACCCAAGGATACAAGCTGGAGTTTCAAGACGTGCCTCCACGCCAATTTTTCAAAACTGCCTTGCCAGCTTCTCTTCCGGAAAGAGAGGTAGTGTGGACAGCGATACAAAACCTGTGTCAGCAGCGAGTCATTGTCGAAGTTCCCCCGTCACAGCGGGGAGAAGGGTTTTATTCAAGCCTGTTCGTGGTCCCGAAACCGGACGGCTCGGTCAGACTGATTCTGAATTTAAAATCCCTCAATGTGTATTTGAAAAGTTTCAAATTCAAGATGGAATCTCTCCGAGCGCTGATCTCCAGTCTGGAGGGGGGGATTTTATGGTGTCAGTCGACATAAAGGATGCTTACCTACATGTCCCCATTTATCCTCCTCATCAGGCGTACCTGAGGTTCACTGTGCAGGATTGTCACTACCAGTTACAGACGTTGCCGTTTGGTCTTTCCACGGCCCGAGGGTTTTCACAAAGGTAATGGCGGAAATGATGGTGCTCCTGCGCAAGCAAGGGGTCACAATTATCCCATACTTGGACAATCTCCTGATAAAGGCGAGATCACAGGAGCTGTTACTAAAAAACGTTGCGCTCTCACTGCAGGTGCTGCAACAGCATGGCTGGCTCCTGAATTTGCCAAAGTCGCAGTTGATTCCGACAACTCTGTTTTAGTTTTTGGGCATGATACTGGACACAGAACTGCAGAGGATTTTTCTCCCGTTGGAAAAAGCTCAGGAAATCCAGAACATGGTCAAGGAACTTCTGAAACCGCCAAGAGTGTCGATTCATCAATGCACTCGAGTGCTGGGGAAAATGGTGGCGGCTTACGAGGCCATTCCGTTTGGCAGGTTCCATGCAAGAACGTTTCAGTGGGACTTACTGGACAAGTGGTCAGGGTCCCATCTGCAGATGCACCGGAAAATAACTCTGTCCCCCAGGACCAGGGTTTCTCTCCTGTGGTGGCTCCAAAGTTCTCACCTTCTAGAGGGTCGCAGGTTCGGCATCCAAGATTGGATTCTGGTGACCACGGACGCGAGTCTCCGAGGTTGGGGAGCAGTCACACAGGGAAAAATTTTCCAGGGAAAATGGTTAAGCCAGGAAGCTTGTTTGCACATAAACATTCTGGAATTAAGGGCCATCTACAACGGCCTGCTACAAGCGGAACATCTTCTTCACGACCTGCCCGTCCTGATTCAGTTGGACAACATAACAGGCGTGGCGCACATAAACCACCAGGGCGGAACAAAGAGCAGAGCGGCGATGGCGGAGGCCACCAAGATCCTTCGCTGTGCAGAAAAACATGCAAGCGCCCTGTCGGCGGTCTTCATTCCAGACGTGGACAACTGGGAAGCAGACTCCCTCAGCAGACACGACCTCCACCCAGGAGAGTGGGGTCTTAATTGCAGAAGTGACAAGTTGTTGGGGAATTCCTCAAATAGACATGATGGCGTCTCGCCTCAACAAGAAGCTTCAGACATATTGTTCCAGGTCGAGGGACCCTCCAGCAGTAGCAGTTGACGCTCTGGTGACGCCGTGGGTGTTGCAGTCGGTCTATGTGTTCCCTCCACTTCCACTCATACCAAAGGTGTTAAGGATCGGGAGAAGAACAAGGGTTCTGGCGATACTCATTGTTCCAGATTGGCCTTGGAGGGCCAGGTATCCGGATCTTCAGGAATAACTCACAGGAGATCCTTGGCCTCTTCCTCTAAGAGAGGATCTGTTACAGCAAGGACCGTGCGTGTTCCAGGACTTACCGCGGTTGCGTTTGACGGCATGACGGTTGAACGCCAAATCCTAGCTAGGAAGGGTATTCCCGGGGAAGTCATCCCCACCCTACTTAAGGCTAGAAAGGAGGTAACGGCGAAGCATTATCACCGTATCTGGATAAAATATTTGTCTTGGTGTGAATCCAAGAAAGCTCCTACGGAAGAGTTTCACTTGGGGCGGTTTCTCCATTTTTTGCAAGCAGGTGTGGATGCGGGCATGAAGTTAGGCTCCATTAAAGTGCAGATTTCGGCCTTCTCAATTTTCTTTCAAAGGGAATTGGCCTCGCTTCCTGAAGTTCAGACGTTCGTGAAAGGCGTACTACACATACAACCTCCATTTGTGCCCCCAGTGGCTCTATGGGACCTTAACGTGGTGTTACAGTTCCTTACGTCACATTGGTTTGAACCTTTACAAACGGTTGAGTTGAAATTTCTCACTTGGAAAGTGGTCATGCTATTGGCCTTGGCGTCCGCAAGGCGGGTGTCCGAATTGGCGGCTTTGTCTTACAAAAGCCCCTATCTAATCTTCCATGAGGATAGAGCGGAGTTGAGAACTCGTCAACATTTTCTACCGAAGGTGGTTTCTTCGTTTCATATGAACCAACCTATTGTGTTGCCTGTGGCTACTGAAGCCTTGGCTGATTCAAAGTTTCTTGATGTGGTCAGAGCTTTGAAAATTTATGTAGCCAGAACGGCTCGGGTGAGAAAAACAGAGGCGCTGTTTGTCCTATATGCGACCAACAAGGTTGGCGCTGCTGCTTCTAAGCACACTATTGCACGCTGGATCTGTAATACGATTCAGCAGGCTCATTCTACGGCTGGATTGCCGTTACCGAAATCGGTGAAAGCCCATTCCACTAGAAAGGTGGGCTCATCTTGGGAGGCTGCCCGAGGCGTCTCGGCATTACAGCTTTGCCGAGCAGCTACTTGGTCGGGGTCAAACACTTTTCAAAGTTCTACAAGTTTGATACCCTGGATGATGAGGACCTCATGTTTGCTCAATCGGTGCTGCAGAGTCATCTGCACTCTCCCGCCCGGTTTGAAGCTTTGGTATAAACCCCATTGTCCTTTTGGAGTACCCAGCATCCTCTAGGACAAAGGAGAAAATAGGATTTTAATACCTACCGGTAAATCCTTTTCTCTTAGTCCGTAGAGGATGCTGGGCGCCCGTCCCAGTGCGGACTCTATCTGCAGTACTTGTATATAGTTATTGCTTAAGTTACACAAGGTTGTCTTTGGTAAGGGTCAGGCTGTTGCTGATGTGTTTTAGTTCACACTGTTAACTGGGTTTAATTAAATGCCATGTTGTACGGTGTGGTGTGAGCTGGTATGTATCTCACCCTTAATTTAACAAAATCCTTTTCCTCGAAATGTTAGTCACCTTTGGGCACAGTTCCTATAACTGGGGTCTGGAGGAGGGGCATAGACGGAGGAGCCAGTTCACACCCATTCAAAGTCTTATAGTGTGCCCATGTCTCCTGCGGATCCCGTCTATACCCCATGGTCCTTTTGGTGTCCCCAGCATCCTCTACGAACTAAGAGAAAAGGATTTACCGGTAGGTATTAAAATCCTATTTTTATTGGCTTCTAGTCATCATTCGCCTACCCTAAAACGAGGTCTGCCCTTATCACAAATGATGAGGGTAGCCAGGCTCACGAGTGATGCATCTAAAATTCCGAGTTGCATTGATGACCTTATAAAAAAACATTTTTGCTTGAGGGTATGACCATGGCATGTTGCTGGAGAATAAAGCAAACGTTCTCCAGTTGTCTAGAACACAATTACTACAACCATGTGTGAAGGAAGAATCTAAAATTATACCTTGGGCTAATAATTTTACCACTGAGAGCCCAGTGATTCGGCATGCTACGAAGGCGTTGTGGCCTATAGTATCATCTGATAATAAATTACCTATTTTCAAAAATACAAGACCGACAGCAGCCTTTAGACGAGGCCGTAATTTAAAAGATCGTTTGATGATAACAGACATCACGAGCAGGGGCATTCCCCATGCTCCATACGTGTGTGTGAAACCCCCCCCGCCCTCTCCCGGTTGTTACAGTTGCCATAATTGCACAATGCGTAAATTTATGACCCCTTGTAGATCATTTAAGCATCCATCTTCAAATAAAGTGTTTGATATCCGTCATGTATTGACATGTTTGACAGCCTTTGTGGTGTATGTGATTACATGCCCCTGTGGCTTGTACTATGTAGGCCAGATTACCCGGAAATTTTCGGGATAGGATGGCCTTACATAGATCTTCAATACAATTGTCTTTAACCAGTAGAATGATTGACCAACCGGTGCCTCTGCATTTTAAGAGTAAAGGTCATCTCTTGACGAATCTGAAATATTTTATTAATGACCATATCCCGGAATCCCCCCATGGTGGTGATCGTGCAAAGGCTATGTTACTCGCTGAGTCCAGATAGATTTTTAGATTAAATTCTACATCTCCAAATGGACTAAATGAGAAGATAAACTGGAATAGTATTATGTAAAAATATTCCCGAACTACTGTTTTCTGGATCTTTATTAATAATGGGATTATTGTATGGTTTATCTAAGCACAGTGGTTTAATATGCACTTTTATGGTATGAGTGATAAATATAGAGATCACTTTGATAGTGGGTACTCTGGAGTAATCATTCATACCATGAGATATGTATAGATTGATATATATTTGATATATGTGATATATTTTCTTTACTGTGGATGTATAATTATGTTTAGTGGCGTTTTTACATGTTTTTTGTATAAATGTAGTGTTTTGCTCTGCCTCCACTGTGCTTTCTTTACAGCAACAGTGATCGGAGTGTGCCAGTGGGAGGCCGCCGGTGGAATGCACACCGGCGGTTGCCTAGCAACGGCTGACGGGGCTGACCAGAAGTGCGTCAATGGCATAGTTCCGATGACTGGGGCGCTGGAGGATGCGGTGGCGGGAGATTCGTGCTGTCCGGGAGTATTTTAGGAGGGTAAGTGTTTGTTGTGTTTGTGTGGTGTGTCCTCAGGAAGGGGCGGATAGCCCTGAAACGTAGCATAGACAAATAAAAAGCACCCATTTTTGTGAAGCTGCTACGTGTCCTGCAAGTGCCGTTCATTCTGTTGGAGGACTATATATATTTATAAGCATACATACATACATACATACATACATACATACATACATACATACATACATACATATATATATATATATATATACATATATATATATATATATATATATATTTATTATATTATATTGTTAGATATTATTAAAAATACTTCTTGAACCTTAAGATAGGGGTAAGGTTACCAAAAGGTTTAAGAAAAAAGGGGTAGACATGATGGGCCATGTGGTTCTTATCTGCCATCAAATTCTATGTTTCTATGTGCCTTGGACAGAAACATCAGCATATTGCGAACTACACTTCTCAAAAAAATAAAGGGAACACTTAAACAACACAATGTAACTGCAAGTCAATCACACTTCTGTGAAATCAAACTGTCCACTTAGGAAGCAACACTGATTGACAATCAATTTCACATGCTGTTGTGCAAATGGAATAGACAACAGGTGGGAATTATAGGCAATTAGCAAGACACCCCCAATAAAGGAGTTGTTCTGCAGGTGGTGACCACAGACCACTTCTCAGCACCTATGCTTTCTGGCTGATGTTTTGGTCACTTTTGAAAGCTGGCGGTGCTTTCACTCTAGTGGTAGCATGAGACGGAGTCTACAACCCACACAAGTGGCTCAGGTAGTGCAGCTCATCCAGGATGGCACATCAATGCGAGCTGTGGCAAGAAGCTTTGCTGTGTCTGTCAGCGTAGTGCCCAGAGCATGGAGGCGGTACCAGGAGACAGGCCAGTACATCAGGAGACATGGAGGAGGCCGTAGGAGGGCAACAACCCAGCAGCAGGACCGCTACCTCCGCCTTTGTGCAAGGAGGAACAGGAGGAGCACTGCCAGAGCCCTGCAAATGACCTCCAGCAAGCCACAAATGTGCATGTGTCTACTCAAACGATCAGAAACAGACTCCATGAGGGTGGTATGAGGGCCCGACGTTCACAGGTGGGGGTTGTGCTTACAGCCCAACACCGTGCAGGACGTTTGGCATTTGACAGAGAACACCAAGATTGGCAAATTTGCCACTGGCGCCCTGTGCTCTTCACAGATGAAAGCAGGTTCTCACTGAGCACATGTGTCAGACGTGACAGAGTCTGGAGACGCTAAGGAGAACGTTCTGCTGCCTGCAACATCCTCCAGCATGACCGGTTTGGCAGTGGGTCAGTAATGGTGTGGGGTGGCATTTCTTTGGGGGGCCGCACAGCCCTCCATGTGCTCGCAAAAGGTAGCCTAACTGCCATTAGGTACCGAGAAGAGATCCTCAGACCCCTTGTGTGACCATATGCTGGTGCAGTTGGCCCTGGGTTCCTCCTAATGCAAGACAATGCTAGACCTCATGTTGCTGGAGTGTGTCAGCAGTTCCTGCAAGACGAAGGCATTGATGCTATGGACTGGCCCGCCCGTTCCCCAGACCTGAATCCAATTGAGCACATCTGGGACATCATGTCTCGATCCATCAACCACGTTGCACCACAGACTGTCCAGGAGTTGGCGGATGCTTTAGTCCAGGTCTGGGAGGAGATCCCTCAGGAGACCATCCGCCACCTCATCAGGAGTATGCCCAGGCGTTGTAGGGAGGTCATACAGGCACGTGGAGGCCACACACACTACTGAGCCTCATTTTGACTTGTTTTTAAGGACATTACATCAAAGTTGGATCAGCCTGTAGTGTGTTTTTCCACTTTAATTTTGAGTGTGACTCCAAATCCAGACCTCCATGGGTTAATTAATTTGATTTCCATTGATAATTTTTTTGTGATTTTGTTGTCCGCACATTCAACTATGTAAAGAACAAAGTATTTAATAAGAATATTTAATTCATTCAGATCTAGGATGTGTTATTTTAGTGTTCCCTTTATTTTTTTGAGCAGTGTATAAAGCACACAGGTCTATTACCAGTGTTGCAGAAGCTTCTAAGCACAGACCATACGTCTTGTAATACTCCTTATAATACTTTCCTTAATGAATGAAGTCCACTTTGGTCAGCATACTAGTTATGATCCATTATTAGAACTTTTCCTCTTAAAACAGCACGTCCTGCAACAAGTCTCATCATTACAAAGATATTGTTCATGATATGCAATAAAGATCCTAGTGGCACTAAAGCCACTGTGAGGTTAGTTAAAAAGTTTACAATATTTTTCCATACACTTAAGATAGGGCTTCTAAACTAAATGAAAGGATAAGCTAGTAGTATGTATACATTTTGTTGTGTTATAGAGAACAGGATTTTGATATTCTACTATTGTGTGCGATTTACTATATTTAACTGTGATATATGCCCTATGTAGCCTTTGAAGTATCCTCTAGCATTTTAGGCCATATATGACCATTTATGTTGCCCATATTACCTTTCTTATTACGAAGTATCGACAGTACTTTAGTAGTACTTATATAAGGAACTGTCTATCTAATTTATAATTGAATTGCTAACATGAAATGTTTGCTGCTTTTTACTCTTTCCGATGAGTATGGTTTTTCTTTCTAAAAGTAGAAGCTAACGATAATTCTTATACGTTTGTTACCATGAAACAGTTTGCTGACCTTTAAATAACTGCTACATATGTTCTGTGCTAATACTGTATTTAGGATCAGTAGGATTTACCGATGATCGGGGTGCCAGCTGTCAGTATACAGACAATGGCATCCCGATCGTCAGTATGCCGTCAGCGGGGCAAGCGCAAAGAGTCCCCTTGCGTGCTCGTTGCGCTCGCCACAGGTGCTGTTCCCACTCTGTGGGTGTTGCGGACACCCACGAGTGGAAAGAGCCCCTGTTAGCCGGGATTCTGTCTGTCGGCATTCGGGATCCCGACACCTGTATCCTGACCGCCAGGATCCCGACTGCCGGCAGCTCAACTGCATATCCTGTATTTATTTTATGTTTGGCATTATATTTAAGGACTGAAGTTTTACTGTATGCTGTTTACACACAGCACATGGATGTTTATAGTTAGACACTGTTTTTGTTTTTTTGAGTAGATACTAAAGTAATAAAAATTTTTACTTATGAATATGTTGTCTGATTTCAGTTAATGTTGTGATTTGTGCTTTGTTTTTCCAGGCATTTAATTCGGATAATGATCATTTTAAACTTTCCTATGGAGGTCACCAGTACCATGCCAGTTGTGCAAATTTCTGGATTAATTGCGTTGAGCCTAAGCCTCCCGGTCTTTTACTACCAGATTTACTGTAATTTATTGTGACTATATAACAGAACTTACCCACTTCAGACTACCATCTTCCGAAACCTTGAGAAATTAAAGCATTCTTCTTCTATCCTAAATAATCAATAAATTAAGAAATATTTATTGAAAACAATGGGCCGGACCTGATATGCCCTTGCACTGCCAGTTTTGTGATGCATGCATTTCTTTTCCTGCTTAATTTACTCTAGTATCGGAAAAAATGTTAAATATTTGAGTTGAATTTGTTAGTTTGTTGAGTTAAATTGTTACATCAGTTAATGTTGGAAAGAGATATGATGAATGTAGAAATGCAAAGATGACATGAACATTTTAGATTTTAAGCAGATCTATTGTAAGTTCTGGCTTTTTTGATTTTAGTCTTTAAATTAGACCAATTAGACCATATTTAATACCATATCCTCAGCTTAAATCATGTAATAATCATTTATGCGGGCTGAAAAGCAGTTACTTTTACTATGTATGAATCGTTCAGATTTATTTTAATCGCTGCACAATTTATCAAATATTCTCTATACTTAATCTTAATGAGACAAATCCCCAATGTACTATTTTTAACCACAAAATAATTACACCACTGACCGTAAGAAATGGAAGCTATTACACAGCTATTTATTATGGTAACCCTTTTGTGTCTGCATATTTTAAAAGTGTAAATGTACATATATTGTGGAGAGAGTGAGAAATTGGAGAAAAGTAACATTATTCATGCATTCTTAAATTAAAAATGTTTAATATGAGTGATTTTTCCACTTGTTATAGTAATGAATGATTATTATTTTATTTATATAGAGCCTTTTTCCCAATAGGACTCAGAGCACTTTACATCATTACATAGTGTTATCTATGGAACATAAAAACTACAGATTAGTCCCTGGTTGGAATCAAACCCATACCCTCAGCACTGTGAGACTGTAAATGCTAACCTCTGTGCCTCATACTGTGCCACTGCACATGATTATCACTCATAGGACTTTATTTACAAAAGTGGAAAATAAGCTTTGGTTCCACCATGCTCCTAAATTTGCACTTAGGTTTCCTCCTAAGAACTTAGGTGTGCAACGCTGATATGAGAGGGACAGTTCTGCTTTTCCTCAGTGTGTAGACATGGCTGTCCTGACTCTTACCTTAGTGAGCGAGTGCCATACTTCAGAAGCACTGGGCACACCCAAGGGGTGTGGCTTCGTGCATTGTTTTGGGAGCACATACCAAATATAGATTGATATTACTCAGTTGAGGGGTTAAAAGGGAATAATTTTTTCCCATTCCTTGCTGTGTGGCGAAGCAGACAGTCATTCCCCCCTAAAAGGTGGATTCTGTGGTATAGCGCATTGCTACAAGTACTCAGAGCAATTTCAGAAAATGTTTCACACACAAAATTGACACTTGTAATAGAAACAGTTACTATTTCTTTCACTCTTATAATTACTTTAACCCATACATAAGGCTAATGTTAGCGGTATTTAAAAAATAATGACAATGTGATTTGAATAAAAGGGTGGAACTAAAATTGTAGGAGCATGGACAACAGCATTTATACAGTGTACAGTACCTCTGTGTAGCACTCCACACACCTTTACACACTTCTACTAGAGATTTTGTAGTATACTTTATGTCCTGAATGGCTACAATTCTTAGCATGTACAGTATAGGGCCTAAAGAACATAAAAATAAAACCAGCATCTCATCAGAAATCTTTCAGGTGGTAATCAGGCTAGCTGGAGAACGGATTTGAACAATGGTCAAATCTGGCTCTGTGTTTCTTTATTGTCTGGTTACACTGTGGTATCTGGAATATGTATTTTTGCTCTGCTAAATATATTTGGCCTTATGTGACCCTTATATGTGGTACCTTTACTGCTGAGACCTTGACTATTTGTGCCAGCTTGTGCTGTGTACTTTTTAGCTATAAAAGCAAATTATGACGAAATCTCATTAATTTATATTATTATATCTACTAAAGCAGAGGTTCCGCTATTACAGTCCAGATTTTAAGGATATCCTTGATTAGGCACAAGTGACTTAATTAGTACCTCAGTCAGATTAATTTGAACATCTGTGCACAAGTATGTATATATTAAAACCTGGACTGTAATGGCAGAGTTTGGGAAAGTCTGTACTAAAGGCTTTGGCTCTTCTTTAATTTGCAACTATCATCAAAAACTACCGTTTACAGAATCAGTAGTAAATAAATAAATTACAACTTTGTTTTATTGTGCATGGTAAGGGCCTGTTCATTTAATGGGGTTGGAAAAAGGTTGCAGCCTCTGGCTTTAACGGCCAGTGCTATTCAATTACAGACTTACAGAATTTACCTGATGTAGAACGTTAACACACATGGGGCCAAATGTAATAGAGTGAGAGTTTCAGAAAGTGAGAGAGATGGTAAGGTTTTTCAGGGGTTTTTTTTAAAGTGGCAATCATTTACACTGCAAAACCAGGTTGATCTTGCTGTGTAAATGATTGCCACTTTAAAAAAAAAAACTGCAAAATCTTACCAAATCTCCCACTTTTTGAAACTCTCACTCTATTACATTTGGCCCACAATCTGGGATTAATTCCCGAACCTATATGTTAACTGATTCGCAGGACCAGCTAACAAGCCATTCATCAGGAATTTATTTTTGGGTCGACTCAAGACAGAAAAGAAATCCATATTTAAGTAAAGTCTGCTCACAGTCAACCACACTTTTTACATTGCATTTTTTGGCATTGGATTTTGAATAGCACCGATGGGTTATGGGCCCTACACACTGGGCGATAATACTGAAAGATATAAACGACCTTGTTCATTAATGAACGAGATACCGTTCATATCTTTCAGTGTGGAGGCACCAGCGATCAACGATGCGCAGCCCCGCGCTCGTTCATCGCTGGTTCCCCGTCGCATGTGCATGCAGGCCAATATGGAAATCTCATCCATATTTGCCTGCACTGCTATGGAGCCGGGTGACGGGGGGAGTAAAGAAACTTCACTCTCCCTGTCACTGCCCCTACCCCCTGCCGCCGGGTCGGCCGTATCCGCCGTCGGGCTGTTTGGCAGGCGGATCTGCCAGTGTGTAGGGCCCATAACAGTTTCTGAATGAAAAAAATATTATTTGTTTACCTTCATTATGCCTCTTGGACCTTTTTCATTCTAGGAACTGCTCAAAAAATGCAAGAAAAAAACAACATTTTGGAGGGTCCTCACTGTGAATGAAAGAAAAAAACTAATAAATGCATAACCAAAAGACAAAAAATGCACTGCAGAAAAAACGTTCATTGGTTTCAAGTCGTTACATGAATATTTTTAAGAGTAAAATGCAGGGGGAAAAAATAATTATACAAAATGTCTGAGAGCTTAGTTTTTGGGCAATTGTTGTTTTTTCAAGCTGGGTAGAATTTCTTAATTTGTGCAAGCCATTTTTAATATGTTCTGTATAAATCAACTTTGTAGTTGTTGATATCATTGGTTCTGTTTAGGCAAACTAGTTAACATGGATGCAGCAGGGTAAATGTAATAGGCTGCGAGTTGCCGGAGGTGTGACACTTTGGGGGTAATTCCAAGTTGATCGCAGCAGGATTTTTGTTAGCAATTGGGCAAAACCATGTGCACTGCAGGGGAGGCAGATATAACATGTGCAGAGAGAGTTAGATTTGGGTGTGGTGTATTCAATCTGCAATCTAATTTGCAGTGTAAAAATAAAGCAGCCAGTATTTACCCTGCACAGAAATAAAATAACCCACCCATATCTAACTCTTTCTGCACATGTTATATCTGCCTCCCCTGCAGTGCACATGGTTTTGCCCAATTGCTATCAAAAATCCTGCTGCGATCAACTTGGAATTACCCCCTGCCCGTATTTTTAAAGCGGCAATCATTTACAAGACAAAACTAATCTGTTCAGTACTAGAGAAAATGTAAATGTGTAGCTATTCATTTCAGTATTTTTTGAGAGTAATAAGTGTTATGCAGCACAACATATAGACCTTTGCAGTGTTGGCTGCAAAATTAGCATATTTCCACCAAAAATAAGCATATGAAAAAATAGCATGCATGTTCTATATGCCGAACTGCATGGATCCTACATATTAGTCTGGCACAACATATGGGTGTAAATGTGTGTGCTTGAGTAAAACATGGTAATACACTATTCAGCATAGGTTGTCGGTTGAAAAATTCAAGCGACCAGGTTCTGGGATACAATGTTTTCGATATGGAGACTGACACAGGACATATTAAAAAGGATAAGCTTTTCTTTAATTTACAACAATGAAAACATGCAAGTAACAGGTTATACTCAGTTACAATAATAACAAGAGCTAATTAGAATACTCAGCTCTTATCTCAGATGTTTTAAGATCTGTCTCAGATGATTGTCATCGATTTAAGTAGTTTAAATAATATTGGGGGTAATTCCAAGTTGATCGCAGCAGGAAATTTTTTAGCAATTGGGCAAAACCATGTGCACTGCAGGAGGGGCAGATATAACATTTGCAGAGAGAGTTAGATTTGGGTGTGGTGAGTTCAATCTGCAATCTAAATTGCAGTGTAAAAATAAAGCAGCCAGTATTTACCCTGCACAGAAACAAAATAACCCACCCAAATCTAACTCTCTCTGCAAATGTTATATCTGCCCCCCCCCCTGCAGTGCACATGGTTTTGCCCAACTGCTAAAAAATTTCCTGCTGCGATCAACTCGGAATTACCCCCATTGTTCAGTCGATTCTCCAGGGTCCCGCCTAATACCTTTGTCGCAAGTTAAAAGCTGGAGGGGAGTTGTAGAAGACTAGATCCGCTGCAGCCAGACTAAAGGGGGGTACACACGGAGCGATTTTTACTTAATTTCTAAGCAATCTGACTGCTTAGAAATTAAGCACACATCGCTCTGTGTGTAGGGTGCCGGCGATAGCGATGCACGGTCCCACACGTCGCTATCGCTGGCTCTAGATTTCTCAAATCTAGTCAGGTCACTCACTTCACCGCTGTGTGAGGTGAGCGGACCCCGTTGCCCCCCCCCCCCCCCCCCCTCCCCGTCCTTCTCCGCTCAGCACACATCGCTGACCGGGGGGAGAGATGTGTGCTGAGCGGTCTGTGATAGATCGCTTAGCACACATCTTTATGTGTGTACCCCCTTTAGCTTCGATCGGAACTAACTTTCTATGTGTTAAGGCTTTATAGCCCTGCAAGGATACGCTAACATTGTCTTAACAGATATTACATTCATGGTCTGTGAAGCTGGGTGCAGTAGTCGTTTAGGCTAACATAATTTATGTTATACTTGACAACTGTCCCCTTTCACCCACTTGTGAATACAATACCCAAACATCTTACTAGGCAGTTTCCATCTGAGATACTAATAATAGGAACATATATTTATTATAATTAGCCAGCCTAAAAGCTGTGTACACTCCCTACTCACTATGGGGCAGATTTATTAAGCCTGGTGAAGTGATAAAGTGGAAGGTGATAAGGCACTAGCCAGTCAGCTCCTAACTGTTATTTTTCAAACCCAACCTGTAACATGGAAGTTAGGTGCTGATTGGCTGGTACTTTACCTCCTTCCGCTTTATCATTTCACCAGGCTTAATAAATCTGCCCCTGAGTCTTTCATACTAGGTCAAAGGTGAAAGACTGCTGTGGACCTTAACGTGAGACTATGGAGGTAATTCAGAGTTGATCGCAGCAGCAAATTTGTTAGCTAATGGGCAAAACCATGTGCACTGCAGGTGTGGCAGATATAACATTTGCAGAGAGAATTCGATTTGGGTGGGTTATTTTGTTTCTGTGCAGGGTAAACACCGGCTGCTTTATTTTTACACTGCAATTTAGATTTCAGTTTGAACACATCCCACCCAAATCTAACTCTCTCTGTACATGTTATATCTGCCTTCCCCCCTCCTGCAGTGAACATGGTTTTGCCCAACTGCTAATACATTTGCTGCTGCGATCAACTTTGAATTAGGCCTCATATTTCTAACTGGTGCCTATATGTCTGCAAAGCACTCATACTAATAAAAAGTACATATATAAAGCAATGAGGTCATACATATACAAAATAGAGTTACATATGGACACAATGGAGTCTAAAAAGTACTTGAAAATATCACCCCATACAATATACCGTGAAGCTTTAAGGCAGTGATGACTACTGCTGCTATAATGTAGGTTTTCAAAAAAACAATTAAAAAGTGTGGAAGATTGAAAGTAGTATTTATAGATAGTATTTAAAGACGTGAATACAGAGTACTTTGTAATGGGTTTGTAGTGAAATGTTCAATATGTTTAGAGCAACTCAGACTTAACTGGCTAGTGAGAACTCCAACATGTACTTCTGAGGAGAGTACACCAAATTACAATAAAATGCAAAGTTACAGTAGTTTTAGATGTGGTGCTGCAAGACTGTATTTCAGCAGGGACCGCAGTTTTCTTTCCAGATATGGTGCTGATCTTTCTGTTTAGGGACTGCATTATCAAACTCCCCATGAATATCCCGTTAACACCTCTCAAATGGCTGACATTGAAGTATAACAAAGGTGTAACAGTAACTTTGCCTGTTTGTTTTATGTTTTGGGTGTTTTATTCTGTTAAATACCCCTTTATCTATAATGCTATTTGTGTGGTGGCCTTGTATTACTCTGCCCCAACTATGAAAAACTCATAAGTTGCCTAAAATAAAAATGTTTTTGCAAAGTTCCGTCAGAGCTTATGTATGCTAACATACAGTATCTAGTATGTCTATTCTGATGCCTAAAATTTAGTGGAGCTTCGTGATTTGGGGCACTGCATAAGCATAACCTAAAATATCCAGATTTTTTTATTCTATTTTAGTGTAGCTAGTTTTGCATCACATTTATATATTTGTGTGAATATGCTAAGATCACTAGTGTCACTAGAACCCTTATCCAAAATTCAAAATCCCACATTTTTGGGTCCCCTACTGAGATAATGACATATATATTATATATTATGTGTATATATAGATATAGTATATAGATATACAATATAATATACATATATATGTGTCATTATCTCAGTAGGGGAACCAAAAATGTGTGATTTTTAATTTTGGATAAGGGATACTCAACCTGTAATAGAAATGTCCCTAATTTTTCTTTTTTAAATTGGCGTTCTGTATTCATTACGATGCCGTTTTGTCAGATTTTCATCACTTTCTAAGCCTTGAGAAGAGGTTTATTTTTGTAAAAACACTAGACACAATTCAGTCTAATCATATTCTACATTTTAAGTAATCTTGCTATAAAAGAGCCCCCAAAGTATCCACTGAATACTAGACACTTAGTATAGGTAGGGGAGTCATAGAAAACTGGGCTCACATACTTCTGTTTCGTTACCTTATTTTATAGAGAGTTCTGGTCACTTTCTCCTGACTTGTTCAATACATTGTCAACAGATGTGTCATGAACTTGTTGTTTCCATATGACGTGTGTATGGTTTGGATGATAAAACATTGCCCATCAGTAATGTTTCAAAAAAATGTTTGCATTGCATTGATTGTGTTTTTTCTTTAAGAAATTAGTTTATACTGTCTATTAAATCTCTAAACACTCCTACTCTCAACAGTATACGCAAACAATTTGAAACCACTGAATTGAACCAACTGTATGGTATTTAACTTTTGTCTTGGATTGGAGGTTGGGGGAAGTTTCAATATCTTGTCATATTTACCATTGTTACTTCTTTGTTGATGCATTATGCTACATACATACTGTACTAGTTAAATTTCATTGATTTATAGTGTATGTGCTGACATTTGTGTTATACTTGCATTTATTAACCACGCAGTGTGTTCCGTTTTTAGTGTTGTCTATAGAGATTTTTAGTATGTGACCAGTATTTGTTTTCT
Source organism: Pseudophryne corroboree (assembly GCF_028390025.1). Classification (NCBI taxonomy): domain Eukaryota; kingdom Metazoa; phylum Chordata; class Amphibia; order Anura; family Myobatrachidae; genus Pseudophryne; species Pseudophryne corroboree. Next base: position 624,836,951 of record NC_086445.1, read on the forward strand.
TTGCTATATTGGAGTACTGGTAATTGTATTTTGCCCTCTGTTTTCTGTTTTTGCATTCTGCTTTAAACCCTTAGCTGCTGTTACATTTTTACCCAGATGTGAATGGAGTACGGTTTCTTCCAGTATAATAATTTATTTACTGACGATGTGTTCTTGACTCTAACTGACCCCCTAAAGTTTACTCACTAATTTAATTAAGATCATTAAAAAATATGGCAAGGTATCAGGATGTAAAATAATTCACAATATCAGGGAATTATCCCTCAAGTGTATTGCAAAAATGTGAGATCTAAACTTTTAATTGATTCTTACCAATTAGTTATTTGGGAATACAAATAACAATAGAAAATAACCAATTATTTTATTTTAATTATACCCCACTGTAAACTAATAATTGTGAGCTGATTGCTTGAAATCCTTATAACATCCATTCTGCTGTAGAATTATCCGTTATTTCCATTGTGAAATATTAGCAAATGTGCTTCCCCTTGGATCAAGCTGGGAGTCATGAGTTTTTGTTTTCCTAATTATTTATAACAAAAAAAATTTTTGGGGGGACTGTGTGAACAATATCATTTCTCTGACGTCCTAGTGGATGCTGGGAACTCCGTAAGGACCATGGGGAATAGCGGGCTCCGAAGGAGGCTGGGCACTCTAGAAAGATTTATGACTACCTGGTGTGCACTGGCTCCTCCCACTATGACCCTCCTCCAAGCCTCAGTTAGATTTTGTGCCCGGCCGAGGTTGGATGCACACTAGGGGCTCTCCTGAGCCCTTAGAAAGAAAGTATAGATTTAGGTTTTTTTATTTTCAGTGAGACCTGCTGGCAACAGGCTCACTGCAGCGAGGGACTAAGGGGAGAAGAAGCGAACTCGCCTGCTAGCAGCCGGATTGGGCTTCTTAGGCTACTGGACACCATTAGCTCCAGAGCGATCGACCGCAGGCCCAGTCCTTGGTGTTCGGTCCCGGAGCCGCGCCGCCGTCCCCCTTACAGAGCCAGAAGCAAGAAGAGGTCCGGAAAATCGGCGGCAGAAGACATCAGTCTTCTCCAAGGTAGCGCACAGCACTGCAGCTGTGCGCCATTGCTCCTCACACACACTTCACACTCTGGTCACTGAGGGTGCAGGGCGCTGGGGGGGGGGGCGCCCTGAGAAGCAATTATAACACCTTGGCTGGCAAAATTACCACAATATATAGCCCCAGAGGCTATATATGTGGAAAATACCCCTGCCAAAATCCAGAAAAAAGCGGGAGAATAGTCCGTGGAAAAGGGGCGGAGCTATCTCCTGCAGCACACTGGCGCCATTTCTCCTTCACAGATCCGCTGGAAGGAAGCTCTCTGGCTCTCCCCTGCAGTCTACACTACAGAAAAGGGTAAAAAAAAGAGAGGGGGGGCACTAAATTTAGGCGCTGTATAAATTTTATAGAAAAAGCAGCTATAGGGGACATAACTCAGTTAGTCCCTGCATTATATAGCGCTCTGGTGTGTGCTGGCATACTCTCACTCTGTCCCCCCAAAGGGCTTTTGTGGGTCCTGTCCTCTGTTGGAGCATTCCTTGTGTGTGTGCGGTGTGTTGGTACGGCTGTGTCGACATGTTTGATGAGGATAATGATGTGGAGACGGAGCAGATGCCTTTTGAAGGGATGTCACCCCCTGCGGGGCAGACACCTGAGTGGTTGAGCTTATGGAAAGAAATGAGTGCACGTATAGACTCCTTACATAAGAAATTTGACGACATGCCAAATGTGGGACAGCCGACTTCTCAGCTCGTGCCTGTCCAGGCATCGCACAGGTCATCAGGGGCTCTAAAACGCCCGCTACCTCAGACCGCAGACCCAGATGTCGACACTGATACTGACACCAGTGTCGACGACGATGAGTCTAACCTGATGCCCACTAAGGCCATTCACTGCATGATTGAGGCAATGAAAGAGGTGTTACACATTTCTGATATAAATACAGGTACCACTAAAAAGGGTATTATGTTTGGGGAGAAAAAAACTACCCGTAGTTTTTCCCCCATCAGATGAATTAAATGAAGAAGCGTGGGCTTTCCCTGATAAAAAATTGGTAATTCCTAAGAAGGTACTAATGGCGTTCCCTTTCCCGCCAGAGGATAGGTCACGTTGGGAAACACCTCCTAGGGTGGATAAAGCGCTCACACGTTTGTCTAAAAAGGTGGCACTACCGTCTCCGGATACGGCCGCCCTCAAGGAACCTGCTGATAGAAAGCAGGAGGCGATCCTGAAGTCTGTATATACACACTCAGGCATTATACTTAGGCCAGCTATTGCGTCAGCTTGGATGTGCAGTGCTGCCGCTGCGTGGTCAGATAAACTGTCAGAAAATATTGACACATTAGACAGAGACACGATCCTGTTAACCATAGACCATATAAAAGACTCAGTCTTATATATGAGAGATGCACAGAGGGAAATCTGCCGACTGGCATCTAAAGCTAGTGCATTGTCCATTTCTGCTAGGAGAGGCTTATGGACTCGCCAGTGGACAGGAGATGCAGATTCTAAAAGGCACATGGAACAGCAACGTCTGGGAAGTCAGCATTTTTACCCCATGTCCCCTCACAGCCTAAGAAGGCGCCGTTTTATCAGGTTCAGTCCTTTCGGACCCAGAAAAACAGGCGTGGAAAAGGCGGGTCTTTTCTATCCAGAGGCAGAGGTAGGGGAAAAAGGCTGCAACAAACAGCAGGTTCCCAGGAGCAAAAGTCCTCCCCCGCTTCTTCTGCCAAGTCCGCCGCATGACGGTGGGGCTCCACAGGCGGAGCCAGGTACGGTGGGGGGCCGCCTCAAGAATTTCAGCGATCAGTGGGCTCGCTCACAGGTGGATCCCTGGATCCTTCAAATAGTATCTCAGGGGTACAAACTGGAATTCGAGGCGTCTCCACCCCACCGGTTCCTAAAATCTGCCTTGCCGATTGCTCCCTCAGACAGGGAGGCGGTGCTAGCGGCAATTCACAAGCTGTATTCCCAGCAGGTGATAATCAAGGTACCCCTACTTCAACAAGGCCGGGGTTACTATTCCACACTATTTGTGGTACCGAAACCGGACGGTTCGGTGAGACCCATTTTAAATTTGAAATCCTTGAACACATACATAAAAAAATTCAAGTTCAAGATGGAATCGCTCAGGGCGGTTATTGCGAGCCTGGAAGAGGGGGATTACATGGTATCCCTGGACATCAAGGATGCTTACTTGCATGTCCCCATTTACCATCCTCACCAGGAGTACCTCAGATTTGTGGTACAGGATTGCCATTACCAATTCCAGACGCTGCCGTTTGGACTGTCCACGGCACCGAGGGTATTTACCAAGGTTATGGCGGAAATGATGATACTCCTTCGAAAAAAGGGAGTTTTAATTATCCCGTACTTGGACGATCTCCTAATAAAAGCGAGGTCCAAGGAACAGTTGTTGGTGGGAGTAGCACTATCTCAGGAGGGTGCTGCACCAGCACGGCTGGATTCTGAATATCCCGAAGTCACAGCTGGTTCCGACGACACGGCTACTGTTCCTGGGTATGATTCTGGATACAGTCCAGAAAAAAGTGTTTCTCCCGGAGGAGAAAGCCAGGGAGTTGTCATCTCTAGTCAGAGACCTCCTGAAACCAAAACAGGTATCAGTGCATCGCTGCACGCGGGTCCTGGGAAAGATGGTGGCTTCTTACGAAGCAATTCCCTTCGGCAGGTTCCATGCCAGAATCTTTCAGTGGGACCTGTTGGACCAGTGGTCCGGATCGCATCTTCAGATGCATCGCTTAATAACCCTGTCTCCAAGAACCAGGGTATCTCTACTGTGGTGGCTGCAGAGTGCCCATCTTCTAGAGGGCCGCAGGTTCGGCATACAGGACTGGGTCCTGGTGACCACGGATGCCAGCCTTCGAGGCTGGGGGGCAGTCACACAGGGAAGAAACTTCCAAGGACTATGGTCGAGTCAGGAGACTTCCCTTCACATAAATATTCTGGAACTAAGGGCCATCTACAATGCCCTAAGTCAAGCAAAATCCCTGCTCCTACACCAGCCGGTGCTGATCCAGTCAGACAACATCACGGCAGTCGCCCATGTAAAACGACAGGGCGGCACAAGAAGCAGGATGGCGATGGCAGAAGCCACAAGAATCCTCCGATGGGCGTAGAATCATGTACTAGCACTGTCAGCAGTGTTCATTCCGGGAGTGGACAACTGGGAAGCAGACTTCCTCAGCAGACACGACCTCCACCCGGGAGAGTGGGGACTTCATCCAGAAGTCTTCCAGATGCTGGTAAACCGTTGGGAAAAACCACAGGTGGACATGATGGCGTCCCGCCTCAACAAAAAGTTAAAAAGATATTGCGCCAGGTCAAGGGACCCTCAGGCGGTAGCTGTGGACGCTCTAGTGACACCGTGGGTGTACCAGTCGGTTTATGTGTTCCCTCCTCTGCCTCTCATACCAAAGGTATTGAGAATAATAAGAAAGCGAGGAGTAAACACAATTCTCGTGGTTCCGGATTGGCCAAGACGAGCGTGGTACCCGGAACTTCAAGAGATGCTCTCAGAGGACCCGTGGCCTCTACCGCTCAGACAGGACCTGCTACAGCAGGGGCCCTGTCTGTTCCAAGACTTACCGCGGCTGCGTTTGACGGCATGGCGGTTGAACACCGGATCCTAAAGGAAAAGGGTATTCCGGAAGAAGTCATTCCTACGCTTATTAAGGCCAGGAAAGATGTTACGGCAAAGCATTATCACCGCATATGGCGGAAACATGTTGCATGGTGCGAGGCCAAAAAGGCCCCAACAGAGGAATTTCAACTAGGTCGATTTCTGCATTTCCTGCAAGCAGGAGTGAATATGGGCCTAAAACTAGGCTCCATTAAAGTACAGATCTCGGCTCTGTCGATTTTTCTTTCAAAAAGAACTAGCTTCAGTACCTGAAGTTCAGACATTTGTGAAAGGAGTGCTGCATATTCAGCCCCCGTTTGTGCCTCCTGTGGCACCTTGGGATCTCAACGTGGTGTTGAGTTTCTTAAAATCACATTGGTTTGAGCCACTAAAAACCGTGGATCTGAAATATCTCACGTGGAAAGTGGTCATGTTATTGGCCTTGGCTGCAGCCAGGCGAGTGTCAGAATTGGCGGCTTTATCATGTAAAAGCCCTTATCTGATTTTCCATATGGATAGGGCAGAATTGAGGACTCGTCCCCAATTTCTCCCTAAGGTGGTGTCAGCGTTTCACCTGAACCAGCCTATTGTGGTGCCTGCGGCTACTAGGGATTTGGAGGACTCCAAGTTGCTTGACGTTGTCAGGGCCCTGAAAATATATGTTTCCAGGACGGCTGGAGTCAGAAAATCTGACTCGCTGTTTATCCTGTATGCACCCAACAAGCTGGGTGCTCCTGCTTCTAAGCAGTCTATTGCTCGCTGGATTTGTAGTACAATTCAGCTTGCACATTCTGTGGCAGGCCTGCCACAGCCAAAATCTGTAAATGCCCATTCCACAAGGAAGGTGGGCTCATCTTGGGCGGCTACCCGAGGGGTCTCGGCTTTACAACTTTGCCGAGCAGCTACTTGGTCAGGGGCAAACACG
>NC_086445.1:624847532-624867532 GCF_028390025.1 Pseudophryne corroboree
GCCAGAAGAAAGAAACCGGGTGAGTATACAGAAGAAGACTTCAGTAACGGAGGTACAGCGCAGAGGCCGCGCTGCGCCCCATGCTCCCACACATACACCAACAGCACTCGCAGGGCGCAGGGGGGATGCCCCGGGCAGCAGGTTACTGAAGTGGTACACTGGCAAAAGTGCATATATAAGTGCCTAGGCACTAAATATAAGACCCCGCCAGTATAATTCTTTGAAATCGAGCGGGACTACAGTGCGCCAGGAGGGGGCGTGGCTTATCCGCACAGCTTACCAGCGTCATTTTCTCTCTTCACAGACATTGCAGAGACGCTGGCCCGGACCTCCACTCTCCTTATCAAGTACAGGGAGCAAAACAGGAGGGGGGGGGGGGGGGCACAGTCAATTGTTGCTATTTAAACAGCGCAGGGATCATATATTATTGTTTCAGTAGTATATGGGCGCTGGGGTGTGAGCTGGTATACTCCCTCTGTGTTCTCTCTAACAGGCTTCCCTGTGGGTCTGTCCCCTATTGCCAGTGTGTGTGTGTTGGTACAGTGTGTCAACATGTCTGAAGAAGTTACTGGGGGCGCAGAGAAGGATTTGGGGGTGACTGTCGGCACCGCCGACTGCTGATTGGGTGAATATGTTGAGTACATTGAATGCAAATGTGGCGTTATTGTCTAAGAGGCTGGATAAATCTGATTCTCAGACACAAACGTGGAGAAAATCCATGGAGGACGCTTTATCCCTGGTACAGGCCCTCTCAGGGTCACAAAAGCGTTAATTTACCCAAATAGCTGATACGGATACCTACACGGACTCTGACTCCAGTGTCGACTATAGTGAGGCCAGTTTACATCCAAAATTGGTTAAGAGTATTCAGTACATAATTGTGGCTATTAAAGATGTTTTACATATTTCTGAAGTGCCTGCTGTTCCTGATACAAGGGTTTGTTGGTATAAGGGAAAGAAACCTGAGGTGACGTTTCCCCCCTCTCATGAACTGAACGCTCTTTGTGAAAAAGCTTGTGAATCGCCTGATAAAAGGTGGCAGATTCCCAAGATAATTTTTATGGCATATCCTTTCCCCTCTGACGACAGGGAAAAGTGGGAGTCATCGCCCAATGTGGACAAGGCTCTGTCCCGGCTGTCCAAGAAGGTGGCGCTTCCGTCTCCCGACACTGCTGCCCTCAAGGATCCTGCGGATCGTAAGCAGGAAACGACATTAAAGGCCATTTATGCCACTACAGGTGCGCTCCTCAGACCTGCCGTGGCATCGGCATGGGTGAGTAGTGCTATTGCTAAGTGGCTGATAATTTGGCATCGGACATGGATACCCTCGATAGGGATAACATTCTTTTGACTCTCGGTTATATCAGGGACGCTGCAGCCTACCTAAAGGATGCGGCGAGGGATATTGGCCTCTTGGGATCAAGGGCTAATGCCATGGCAGTCTCGGCCAGGAGAGCGCTGTGGATTCATCAATGGAATGCTGATTCCGACTACAAGAAAGCTATGGAAGCTCTCCTTTATAAAGGTAGTGTCTTGTTTGGTGACGGCCTCGCTGTCCTGGTGTCTACCGCTACGGGTAAGTCATCTTTTCTTCCTTATGTTCCCGCACAACAGAAAAAGGCACCCCATTATCAGATGCAGTCCTTTCGGCCTAACAAATACAAAAAAGGAAGAGGCTCGTCCTTCCTTGCTTCAAAAGGTAGAGGAAGGGGAAAAAGGTCGCCTGCTGTGTCAGGCTCCCAGGACCAAAAGGTCTCTCCGGCCTCTGCCAAGTCCACCGCATGACGCTGGGGCTCCCCTACGGGAGTCCATGCCGGTGGAGGCCCGTCTCCGACTCTTCAGTCAGGTCTGGTTTCACTCAGGCCTAGATCCTTGGGTCTTAGACATAGTGTCCCGAGGGTACAAACTGGAGTTTCAGGAGATGCCCCCCCACCGATTTTTCAAATCAGCCTTGCCAGTTTCGATCCCAGAAAGGGAAGTAGTGAGTGCGGCGAGACAAAAGCTGTGTCATCAGAGTGTCATTGTCCCGGTACCCCTGTCCCAACGGGGAGAAGAGTTCTATTCGAGCCTCTTTGTCGTGCCAAAGCCGAACGGCTCGGTCAGACCGATCCTGAACCTAAAATCCCTCAATCTGTATTTGAAAACTTTCAAGTTCAAGATGGAATCTCTTCGAGCAGTGATCTCCAGTCTAGAAGGGGGGATTTTATGGTGTCAGTTGACATAAAAGATGCCTACTTACACGTCCCGATATATCCTCCACATCAAGCTTTCCTGAGATTTGCGGTGCAGGATTCTCATTACCAATTTCAGATGTTGCCGTTTGGGCTTTCCACGGCCCCGAGGGTCTTCACCAAAGTTATGGCGGAAATTATGGTAATCCTACGCAAGCAGGGTGGCACAATTATCCCGTACTTGGACGATCTCTTGATAAAGGCGAGATAGAAGGAGCAGTTGCTAAGAAATGTGGATTCTAAATTTGCCAAAGTCTCAGTTGATTCCGACAACTCGGCTGCCTTTCTTGGGCGTGATCCTGGACACGGAACTGCAGAGTGTTTCTTCTGGCGGAAAAAGCTCTGGAAATCCAAGGCATGGTCAAAGAGATTCTGAAACCGGCAAGAGTGTCGATTCATCAATGCACTCGAGTGCTAGGGAAGATGGTTGCGGCGTACGAAGCCATTCCGTTTGGCAGGTTTCATATTCGGGTGTTTCAGTGGGACCTGCTGGACAAATGGTCCGGGTCTCACCTACACATGCACCGGAAAATAGGTCTATCTTCCAGGTCCAGAATTTCTCTCCTGTGGTGGCTGCACAGTTCTCACCTTCTAGAGGGACGCAGGTTCGGGATCCAGGATTGGGTCTTGCTGGCCACGGATGCAAGTCTCCGAGGCTGGGGAGCAGTCACACAAGGAAGAAGTTTCCAGGGAAAATGGTCAAGCCAGGAAACTTGTCTCCACATAAATGTGCTGTAGTTAAGAGCCATTTACAATGGCCTTCTGCAAGCGGAAAACCTTCTTCGAGGTCTACCTGTCCTGATTCAGTCGGACAACGTAACAGCGTTGGCGTACGTAAACCGCCAGGGCGGAACAAAGAGCAGAGCAGCGATGATGGAGACCACGAGAGTTCTCCGCTGGGCGGAAAAGCACGTGAGCGCTCTGTCAGCAGTCTTCCTTCCGGGCGTGGACAACTGGGAAGCAGACTTCCTCAGCAGACACGATCTCCACCCAGGAGAGTGGGCGCTTCATCAAGAGGTATTTGCAGAAGTGACAAGGAGTTGGTGTCACGATCCGGGTATCTGGACGCCATTTCTTACCTATCAGATGCCTCCTAAGGCTGGCTCAGCGCTCCAGGACCGGATCCCATCTGTTATCCTGATGTGCACATTCCCGCATCCTCTCCTGTCTCTCTGGACGCAGTCACAGTAACGCCTTATACATCTGGCATGGCGTCTCCCGCGGCCTCCGCCGCCGTCCCTGAGCTTCTGCATTCAGAGTGGCGATTACGTCAGCCGCGGTCTCCGCTGTGTCCGCGTGGTCGGATGTGCATCTGTCAGCCTGGCGTCTCCGGTGGCCGGCGCCGCCATTACTGTTTTCCAGACCACATGGATTACAATCCAAACTTCCCTCCAAGTGTCTGCATGGGCGCAGCCATCTTGGATTCTGTCAGCTGATCATTCCTACCAATCCGTTGTCAGTATTATTAATTTGCATAATTGCCTAGCCAATGCCTTCCTTGCTGCAGGTATAAATAGGTTGTGCCTGAGCAAGGAAGGCGTCAGTGCTTTGGTTGTCAAACCTAGTTCCAGTTTGTGTCTCTTCTGTGAATGTCTTCCAGGTTCCAGCTCCTGTCTCCAGACTTCTGCTATAGAGACCCGCACCAGCATTCCATCTGCGGTGTAGCCTGACTCTCCGATCCATTCTGGACTCACCTGTTTCCAGCTACAACATCACCTGCTTCCAGCTCAGCTTCCAGCAGTGTACAGCTTCTCTTAAAGGGCCGGTGTCCTTTCTGCAGTTTACCACTCTCCACCGGTATTATTATTTCTCCGCTCTCAAATTCTACATTTCATCTACATTGCATCGCTCTCAAGCTTTATTTATTATTTAACTGGTTCCAGCCAGTATCCACTCCGTGCCAACACCTGTCTGGTTCTAACCAGTACCCACAGCAGCATTTTATCTACAGCAGTCCAGCTTTCCCTGGAACACCAGCTGGTACGACCCTGGGCTTTCCTCATTGCTACAGTTGAGCCTGGTAAGGACTTTCCAACTTGCAGATAATAAGAACTGTCTCATACCACCAGAGCTCTGTGGCCCCTGCCACCCTGTAGTACCCAGGAACTGTATTATTATTTCTCTGCTGATTTTTATGTTACTTTTTACTGCTACTGTGATGCATGGAGTTTGTCATAAATAAATATCATTGACTTTTACTCAAGTTGTCGTGGTCACGCCTTCGGGCGGTTTCTCTTCATGTTACTTACATGTCCAGGGGTCTGATACAACCTCCCAGGTTCCGGTACATCTCAGCCCCTACAACTGAGGCTGCCTTCCGTCAGCTCAGGCCCTCAGTTGTGACAGTAAGCACTGACCAAATGAATCCAGCCGGAGACCAGGATCAAGCGGCCAGGCCGATGCAAGAACTGGCAGCCCGACTTGAACATCAGGAGGCTGCACAGGGCCACATCATCCGCTGTCTCCAGGATTTCTCTACTCGGCTGGATGGGATTCAGACAACTCTCCGTGGATCAGGCGCATCTGGGGCGTCAACCACAGTGACTCCAACTATAACCCCACCCACCTTACCCGTTTCTGCTCCACGTCTTCATCTTCCAACGCCAGCAAAATTTGACGGATCTCCAAGATTCTGCAGGGGATTTCTCAACCAGTGTGAGATTCAGTTTGAGCTACAACCTGGCAATTTTCCCAGTGACCGTACAAAAATTGCCTACATCATCTCACTTCTCAGTGGCTCAGCCCTTGACTGGGCATCACCGTTATGGGAGAGGTCCGACACCCTGCTATCTTCTTACACTGCATTCGTGTCAACATTCAGGCGCATCTTCGACGAGCCAGGCCGGGTAACTTCAGCTTCGTCTGAGATTCTCCGTTTACGCCAGGGATCACATACTGTAGGACAATATCTTATACAGTTCCAGATCCTGGCATCTGAACTGGCATGGAACGACGAGGCCCTGTATGCTGCATTCTGGCATGGTTTATCCGAGCGTATTAAAGATGAGTTAGCTACCAGAGACTTACCCTCCAAGTTAGATGAGCTAATCTCACTTTGTACAAAAGTTGACTTACGTTTCAGAGAGAGAGAGCAACTGAGCGTGGAAGATCATCTGCTCCAAAATCTTCTGCTCCTCCTCCTCGCCAACTGTCACCAACTAAAGATGAACCCATGCAAATTGGCCGTTCCCGTTTAACTCCTGCTGAGCGCCGAAGACGTCTCTCTGAGTCTCTCTGTCTGTATTGTGCAGCCCCGTCTCACACTATTCATGCCTGTCCCAAACGTCCGGGAAACTTCAAATCCTAGCTCGCCAAGGAGAGGGCCGGCTAGGAGTAATGATCTCCTCTCCATCTCCTCAAGATTGTAATCTCCCAGTCTCGCTTCAAGTTGCTCAACGTTATCAGAACGTCATTGCCCTCCTGGATTCCGGAGCAGCTGGGAACTTTATTACCGAAGCCTATGTTAAACGGTGGTCCCTACCCACCGAGAGACTTCCTTCCTCCTTTTCCTTAACTGCCGTGGATGGCAGTAAAATTTTTGATACAGTTATTGCTCTAAGGACTCTACCAGTTCGTCTGAGAGTGGGAGTTCTTCATTCCGAACTTATTTCACTTTTAGTGATTCCAAGAGCCACACATCCTGTGGTCCTGGGCCTTCCATGGCTCCGTCTTCACAATCCTACAATTGATTGGACGACTACGCAAATCCTGGCATGGGGTCCCTCCTGTGCTGAGACATGTTTGTTTAAAGTGTTGCCTGTCTGTTCTTCCTCCCCCAGGTCGTCTGATGTTCCACCTCCTCCATATCAAGATTTCACGGATGTGTTCAGTAAAGCTTCTGCTGATATCCTTCCTCCTCATAGAGAATGGGACTGCCCGATTGATCTCGTTCCAGGGAAGGTTCCACCTCGAGGCCGAACTTATCCGTTGTCTCTGCCCGAGACGCATTCTATGGAGGAATACATTAAAGAGAACCTAGCAAAGGGGTTCATTCGACCTTCTTCTTCTCCAGCCGGCGCAGGCTTCTTTTTTGTAAAAAAGAAAGATGGTCTGCGGCCGTGCATCGACTACAGAGGTTTGAACGACATTACCATCAAGAACCGCTATCCTTTACCCCTGATTACTGAGCTCTTTGACAGAGTTAGCGGAGCTACCATCTTTACAAAGCTGGACTTGAGAGGTGCATACAATCTCATCCGGATCCGTGAGGGTGACGAGTGGAAGACCGCATTTAACACCCGTGACGGACATTATGAGTACCTCGTCATGCCCTTCGGATTGAGCAATGCTCCAGCTGTCTTCCAGCATTTCGTCAATGAGATCTTCAGAGACATTCTATACCGTCATGTCGTGGTCTATCTAGATGATATCCTCATTTTTGCCAACAATTTAGAGGAACATCGTTTTTGGGTAAAGGAGGTTCTGTCCCGTCTCCGTGTCAATCATCTCTATTGCAAATTAGAGAAATGCGTCTTTGAAGTCAAGTCCATTCCGTTTCTAGGGTACATTGTGTCCGGTCCCGGACTAGAGATGGATCCTGAGAAACTACAAGCAATCCAGAATTGGCCGGTACCCTTAACCCTCAAAGGGGTCCAGAGGTTCTTAGGGTTCGCCAATTATTACCGAAAGTTTATACAAGACTTTTCCACCATTGTGGCGCCTATTACTGCTTTCACCAAGAAGGGTGCTAACCCGTCCAAGTGGTCTGAAGAAGCCATGCAAGCTTTTCATCTTTTAAAACAGAGGTTTATCTCTGCGCCTGTCCTGAAACAGCCTGACATCGACTCTCCTTTCATCCTAGAGGTGGATGCCTCCTCCGTTGGAGTAGGAGCAGTGTTATCTCAGAGGGCTAAAGATGGCCATTTACATCCTTGCAGTTTCTTCTCACGGAAGTTCTCCCCAGCGGAGCGCAACTATGCCATTGGCGACCAGGAGTTGCTAGCCATCAAGCTCGCTCTAGAGGAGTGGAGATATCTGTTGGAGGGAGCTTCTCATTCAATCACCATCCTTACAGACCACAAGAACCTTCTATATCTGAAAGGCGCACAATGTCTCAACCCTCGTCAGGCCAGATGGGCACTTTTCTTTTCCAGGTTCGACTTTAAACTCCAGTTCTGTCCGGGCTCTCAGAATCGCAAGGCCGATGCCCTTTCCCGCTCATGGGAGCAAGAAAATGAGTCAGAGTCTTCAGACAAGCATCCTATTATAAGTCCGTTGGCATTCTCCACGGTAGGGATGGACTCTACGCCCCCATCAGGGAAAAGTTTTGTGAAGCCGACACTAAGGAAGAAGCTCATGCATTGGGCCCATGCTTCCCGCTTTGCCGGACATACAGGTATCCAAAAAACCCTGGAGTTTATCTCTAGGTCCTATTGGTGGCCAACTCTGAAAAAGGACGTTTTGGAGTTTATTGCATCTTGCCCAAAGTGTGCTCAACATAAAGTATCCCGCCAGTCGCCTGTGGGGCAACTGGTTCCACTATCTGTTCCCCGTCGACCATGGACCCATTTGTCGATGGATTTTATTACAGATTTGCCCATGTGCAACAAGTTTAATACCATCTGGGTGGTAGTTGACCGGTTCACCAAGATGGCACACTTCATTCCTCTCACCGGTCTTCCGTCAGCTTCCAAGTTGGCTCAAGTATTCATACAAGAGATCTTTCGACTCCACGGTCTTCCAGAAGAAATTATCTCATATCGAGGAGTTCAATTCACAGCCAAATTCTGGCGAAGTTTATGTCAAGTCCTCCAAGTCAAGCTAAAGTTTTCCACGGCTTACCATCCTCAGACCAATGGTCAAACTGAGAGGGTGAATCAGGACTTGGAGTCCTTCCTCCGCATCTATGTGTCCTCCTCTCAAGATGACTGGGTTCAATTACTTTCCTGGGCCGAGTTCTGTCATAACAACCAGTATCATTCTTCATCTTCTTCAACACCATTCTTCACCAACTTTGGATTCCACCCTAAAGTCCCTGAGTTCCAACCGCTTCCAGCAACTTCTGTTTCCGCAGTGGATATCACCTTGCATCAGTTTGCCAATATCTGGAAGAGCGTACGATCAGCTCTGCTCAAGGCATCGTTCAGGTACAAGAAGTTTGCGGATAAGAAGCGTCGAGCAGTTCCTGCTCTCAAGGTGGGTGATCGGGTATGGTTATCCACGAAGAATTTGAGGTTAAGAGTTCCCAGTATGAAGTTTGCACCTCGCTACATCGGTCCTTTTAAAATTGATCAAGTCATCAATCCTGTTGCTTACAGACTCCAGTTGCCTCCCTTCTTAAAGATACCCAGGACATTCCATGTTTCCCTGTTGAAACCGCTAATCTTGAATCGGTTTCATTCCTCACTTCCTGCAACTCCGAAAGTCCAAACTCAACGAGGCGTTGAGTATGAAGTAGCCAAGATCCTGGACTCACGTCACCGTTACGGTCAACTTCAGTATCTTATTGACTGGAAGGGTTATGGCCCTGAGGAACGTTCATGGACCAATGCTTCTGATGTCCATGCTCCTGCCTTGGTCCGGAGATTCCATTCCAAGTTTCCTCAAAAGCCAAAGAAGTGTCCTGGGGCCACTCCTAAAGGGGGGGGGTGCTGTCACGATCCGGGTATCTGGACGCCATTTCTTTCCTATCAGATGCCTCCTAAGGCTGGCTCAGCGCTCCAGGACCGGATCCCATCTGTTATCCTGATGTGCACATTCCCGCATCCTCTCCTGTCTCTCTGGACGCAGTCACAGTAACGCCTTATACATCTGGCATGGCGTCTCCCGCGGCCTCCGCCGCCGTCCCTGAGCTTCTGCATTCAGAGTGGCGATTACGTCAGCCGCGGCCTCCGCTGTGTCCGCGTGGTCGGATGTGCATCTGTCAGCCTGGCGTCTCCTGTCTCCGGTGGCCGGCGCCGCCATTACTGTTTTCCAGACCACATGGATTACAATCCAAACTTCCCTCCAAGTGTCTGCATGGGCGCAGCCATCTTGGATTCTGTCAGCTGATCATTCCTACCAATCCGTTGTCAGTATTATTAATTTGCATAATTGCCTAGCCAATGCCTTCCTTGCTGCAGGTATAAATAGGTTGTGCCTGAGCAAGGAAGGCGTCAGTGCTTTGGTTGTCAAACCTAGTTCCAGTTTGTCTCTCTTCTGTGAATGTCTTCCAGGTTCCAGCTCCTGTCTCCAGACTTCTGCTATAGAGACCCGCACCAGCATTCCATCTGCGGTGTAGCCTGACTCTCCGATCCATTCTGGACTCACCTGTTTCCAGCTACAACATCACCTGCTTCCAGCTCAGCTTCCAGCAGTGTACAGCTTCTCTTAAAGGGCCGGTGTCCTTTCTGCAGTTTACCACTCTCCACCGGTATTATTATTTCTCCGCTCTCAAATTCTACATTTCATCTACATTGCATCGCTCTCAAGCTTTGTTTATTATTTAACTGGTTCCAGCCAGTATCCACTCCGTGCCAACACCTGTCTGGTTCTAACCAGTACCCACAGCAGCATTTTATCTACAGCAGTCCAGCTTTCCCTGGAACACCAGCTGGTACGACCCTGGGCTTTCCTCATTGCTACAGTTGAGCCTGGTAAGGACTTTCCAACTTGCAGATAATAAGAACTGTCTCATACCACCAGAGCTCTGTGGCCCCTGCCACCCTGTAGTACCCAGGAACTGTATTATTATTTCTCTGCTGATTTTTGTTACTTTTTACTGCTACTGTGATGCATGGAGTTTGTCATAAATAAATATCATTGACTTTTACTCAAGTTGTCGTGGTCACGCCTTCGGGCGGTTTCTCTTCATGTTACTTACATGTCCAGGGGTCTGATACAACCTCCCAGGTTCCGGTACATCTCAGCCCCTACAACTGAGGCTGCCTTCCGTCAGCTCAGGCCCTCAGTTGTGACAGTTGGGTAATCCCTCAAATAGACATGATGGCATCTCGCCTCAACAAGAAGCTTCCGAGGTATTGTTCCAGGTCAAGGGACCCCCAAGCCAGTGCAGTGGACGCCCTGGTAACTCCGTGGGTGTTTCAGTCGGTGTATGTGTTCCCTCCACTTCCTCTCATTCCTAAAGTGTTGAGGATCATAAGACGAACAAGGGTTCCGGCAGTACTCGTCGTTCCAGATTGGCCACGGAGGGCCTGGTGCCCGTATCTTCAGGAATTGCTCATAGAAGATCCTTGGCCGCTTCCTCTCAGAGAGGACCTGTTACTGCAGTGGCCGTGCGTATTCCAAGACTTACTTCGGCTGCGTTTGACGGCGTGGAGGTTGAACGCCAAATCCTAGCTCGAAAAGGTATTCCTGGGGAAGTCATCCCCACTCTCATTAAGGCTGGAAAGGAAGTCACGGTGAAGCATTATCACCGTATTTGGAGAAGATATGTGTCGTGGTGTGAAGCCAGGAAAGCTCCTACGGAGGAGTTTCAGCTGGGTCGTTTCCTCCATTTTTTGCAGGCAGGCGTGGATGCAGGCCTGAAATTGGGTTCCATCAAAGTGCAGATTTCGGCTTTATCTATTTTCTTTCAAAAAGAATTGGCCGCCCTTCCTGAGGTTCAGACTTTTGCGAAGGGAGTGCTGCATATCCATCCTACGTTTGTGCCACCGTGGGATCTTGACGTGGTGTTACAATTTCTTATGTCTCACTGGTTTGAACCTTTGCGGAAGGTTGAGTTGAAATTTCTCACTTGGAAAGTGGTCATGCTTTTGGCATTGGCGTCCGCTAGACGGGTGTCGGAATTGGCGTCTCTGTCTCAGAAGAGCCCATATGTAATTTTCCATGTGGATAGAGTGGAATTGAGGACTCGGCAGCAATTTCTGCCGAAGGTGGTTTCTTCGTTTCACATAAATCAACCTATTGTGGTGCCTGTGGCTACGGATGCCGTGACGGTGCCAAAATCTCTCGACGTCGTAAGAGCTTTGAAAATTTATGTCGCCAGAACGGCTCTTGTTAGGAAAACGGAGGCTCTGTTTGTCCTGTATGCTTCCAACAAGATTGGAAATCCTGCCACTGGCACCACAATAGGTTGGTTGATATGAAAAGCCAACACAACCTTCGGAAGAAATTGCTAACGCGTCCTGAGCTCAGCTCTATCTTCATGGAAAATCAAGTAGGGGCTCTTGCAGGACAATGCCCCCAATTCTGACACACTCCTAGCAGATGCTAATGTCAACAGTGTGACCACCTTCCAAGTAAGAAAATTTATATCAACCTCCTGTAAAGGCTCAAACCAATCCGACTGAGGGAATTGCAGCACCACATTAAGATCCCAATGTGCCGTAGGAGGCACAAAGGAAGGCTGGATGTCAAAATCTGAACTTTTATGGAGACCAAGCATAGGCCCACATCCACACCTGCTTGCAGAAAAAGGAGAAATCGCCCCTGTTGAAACTCCACCATAGGAAACTTCTTGGATTTACACCAAGACACGTAGTTTTTCCAAATTCGATGGTAATGTATAGATGTTACTCCTTTCCTAGCCTGTATCAGGGTAGGAATAACCTAGTTCAGAATACCCTTCCGACCTAAGATCTGGCGTTCAACCTCCATGCCGTCAAACGTAGCCGTGGTAAGTCTTGATAAGCGAACGGCCCCTGTTGCAGAAGGTCCTCGCGAAGAGGAAGAGGCCTGGGATCTTCCAGCAGTAACTCCAGAAGATCTGCGTACCAAGCCCTTCTTGGCCAGTCCGGAGCAATGAGGATCGCCTGAACTCTTTTTTTCCTTTTTATTAGTTTGAGAATCCTTGGGATGAGTGGAAGTGGAGGGAACACATACACTGACTTGAACACCCACGGAGTCATCAGGGCGTCCACCGCCACTGCCTGTGGGTCTCGACCTGGAACAGTATCTCCAAAGCTACTTGTTGAGGTGGGAGGCCATCATGTCTATTTGAGGTACACCCCAAGTACCTGTCACCTCCACGAACACCTCCGGTTTGAGGCCCCACTCTCCTGGATGGAGCTCGTGTCTGCTGAGGAAGTCCACTTCCCAGTTGTCCACTCCCGGAATGAAGATTGCTGACAGCGCCACCACGTGTTTTTCTGCCCAGAAGATGATTCTTGTCACCTCTGACATTGCAGCCTTGCTCTTCATTTTCGCCCTGTCGGTTTATGTAGGCCACTGTCATTACATTGTCCAACTGAACTTGAATGGCCTGATCTTTTAGAAGATGTGCCGCCTGTAGAAGACTGTTGTACATGGCCCTTAGTTCCAGAATGTTTATTGGGAAGATGGATTCCAGAATTGACCACCTTCCTTGGAAGTTTTCCCCTTGGGCGACTGCACCCCAACCTCTGAGTCTTGCATCCGTGGTTAGAAGGATCCAATTCTGAATCCCGAACCTGCTGCCCTCTAGTAGGCGAGAAGTTTGCAACCACCAGAGGAGCGACCCCCCTGGAGGGAGAATAAAATAGCGTGGTGTGCGTTGCGCAGCGAGCCCGCAAGGGGCTCATTTGCGCTCGCCACACTGTCGGTAAGCCGGCGGTCGGCCTCCCGGCGCCGGTATGCTGGTCGCCGGGAGCCCGACCACCGGCATTCCATACTACACCCGTTCCTGGGAACCTGTTGGTGCAGCTTTTCTGGATTTTCCCCGACCTTCTCTAAAGAAAGTGGAAGGGGTTTGGACTTTTTAACTTTCACGGTCCGAAAGGACTGCATTGTAGACGTAGGATAAGATTTTTTAGTCGGCGGTGTTGCAGAGTGAAGAAAAGTTGATTTACCTGCAGTTGCCGTGGAGATCCACGCATCTAATGCTTCCCCAAACAGAGCCTGACCTGTGAAGGGTAGGTTCTCCACACTCTTCTTGGATTCAGCATCCGCAGACCATTGGCGCAGCCAGAGTCCTCTGCGTGCCAAGAAATAAATGGAAGAAGCTCTCGCATTAAGATGTCCAAGGTCCTTCATGGCTTCCACCATGAAACCTGCAGAATCCTGTATGTGACGTAAAAACGATTCAATGTCACTTCTTTCTATAGAATCTAATTTCTCTAGTAAAGTGCCTGACCACTTTACTATAGACTTAGAAATCCATGCACAAGCCATTAGCTGTGTATATTGATTTGAGTGCAGTCTCAATCCTGCGGTCAGCCGGCTCTTTGGAAGCATTGGACCCTGGGACAGGTAAAACCACCTTCTTAGACAACCTAGATACAGAAGCGTCTACTACAGGGGGGTTGTCCCACTTTTTCCTGTCCTCCTCAGGGAAAGGAAAAGCAATGAGAACCCTTTTTGGGGATCTGGAACTTTTTCTCCCGGTTTTCCCAGGACTTTTCAAACAGTGCATTTAATTCTTTAGACGCAGGGAATGTAAGGGAGGTTTTTTTCTTGTCTGTAAAATAAGCTTCCTCTACCTGCTCAGGTACTTTTTCAGTAATGTGTAAAATGTCCCTAATAGCCTCAATCATTAGTTGCACCCCCTTAGCAAGGGATGCCTCCCCCATCCCCTTCAAGTATATCACCATCACCGTCCCCTGAATCAGAGTCGGTGTCTGTGTCAGCTTGCATTATCTGGGCAAGAGCACGCTTTTTAGGGTATATACCAGGGGCATTTGAGGAGGCAGTGGGAGCTGCATACGACAAAACCTCTACAAATTGTCTGAAAACCTGTGTTTCAGTCTCATTATGAGCTATCCTAGATGAAATCTGGGATATCATTCCCCGGATAGAAGCCACCCATGGGGGTTCGGATTCAGAAGGATGAGACAGTATACTACATTCCTGAGTACATGGAATAGACTCTTCAGGAGAAGATACACACTCTGCAGCACAAGACATAGAGTCCCTGGACATGGTAATGTGAGATAGACCAGAGGTCCGGTGTGTGCAGGTTCAGCACACTGAGGAGATTCAGCTGTGATTGTGGAGAGGCTGCTACCTATTGGGAGGAGGAGACCCGTCACCGAGCTAAAATATTCCATATGTGGTGAGGATAAACCGGAGTCTGCCTATGTACACCCATGTTTATTTGGAGCACCCATCCGATACGTAATATCTACAGCTCTCTATAATGGAGTTTCATTATTGGCTAAACTTTGCCTATGAGTGAACTGACCGCAGTTGCGGTATTGTCTGCAATTAAAGTGAGACCATAAGGTCGTGTTGAAAAACGTGACTTTTGCATTCAAACAGCTTCAGTAAACTTTTATATGTAAACACACGTTGGCACCTGCTGAGCCAACTAAATGCGGTGTCTCGGCTGGATACAAAGTTACTAAACTTGTGGTACCAATGTTGCTATTAGTATTTAACATCTATAGCTTATTGTATTTTTTCCGGAGTATATCTTTGTGATTATTTAAAATTGTATATGTTTGTATGATCACACCGGCCGAGTGTATTGTATTGTATTGTACAATAAATTTATGCGGCTTATTATATGATCAGCCTTGTATCTTCAATCAGCAGCGCTACATAATGGGGGTAATTCTGAGTTGATCGCAGCAGCAAGTTTGTTAGCAATTGGGCAAAACCATGTGCACTGCAGGAGGGGGGCAAATATAACATTCGCAGAGAGAGTTAGATTTGGGTGGGTTATTTCGTGTCTGTGTAGGCTAAATACTGGCTGCTTTATTTTTACACTGCAATTTAGATATCAGGTTGAACACACCCCACCCAAATCTAACTCTCTCTGCACATGTTATATCTGCCCCCCTGCAGTGCACATGGTTTTGCCCAACTGCTAACATATTTGCTGCTGCAATCAACTCAGAATTAGGCCCAATATTTGGTTTTTATAATGTGAGATAGATCAACACACACACACACACACACACACACAGGAAAATGTAGACACAGTTTCCCCACAGAGTACCTTCAGAGAGACACAGAGTGTAAGGAGCCAGCCACACAGCGCCCCAGTAGGCAGTTATTATGATAAATGCCTGGCGCTGACTGAATAGCCTCAATAGATTACACAGTGAAATTTAACACTCTTCCCCTCGCCCCCTTTTCTAATGCACCCTGGTGGTACCGCAGAGGATATCTGAAGTGAAGAGGAGGGCAGCGCTCCCTGTCAGCGTCTCTGTAGTGTGATCTGCAGGGTGAAAATGGCTCTGGTGAGTGCTGGATCCGCTCTAAGGAAGAAGCCCCGCTCCCTGTAATGGCGTGTCTTCCCGCTGCTGAGATTATACTGGACTGAGGTAAATGTGTTTGCTAAAAGCGGGATTAGCCCCTGTATACCAGTGTAGGGTCTGCGCTGGCTCAGGGCGCCCCTCACAGCGCCGCAAATTGTACCACTGAGCCCTACGGAGCGCAGCTTAGAATATCCTCAGGCACCAGATCGACATCCACAAACTGTTAGCAGTTTCACTATGTCGACATCTGAGCTGTCACCATGTAAATGTTAACAGTCTGAGTATGTTGATGGTTATGGTTAAGCTGTGTGTGTTTGGGGGTGGGGTGTTAGGGATATTGGAAGAAATACTGCAACACAGGAACATCGCAGGTCCACACCAGAAGTCACTGACACATAACCTCTGGAACCCAGAAAAAGAGACACAAGCTGCCACAGGTAGAAAGTAAGTGACTACTGAGCCACCAGGTTCAGTTTGTCTGCAGTTCATCATGTCGCTATATCATCTGAGTAGACATGATGAATGTCGACAAGTCATACCACACCTGCAGCAGCCTGGTTGAAGACCGTGAAAAAAAGATGAACAAAATGATGATGATGATCTAAAACACCACACACCCTGATAAAACATCTATTTACTAAACCAGCACAAACTGCTGCTACAAAAGAGATACTGCCCATACTGCAAGCTATAGAAAAAGTACAACCAATTGACAAAGCGATGTGAGTTTTAAATAAGTGTGCATGCCTCTTCCAAGAGCTAAATGTAGAACTAGCTTAGATTAAAAGTTGGACTTGAGATGTCAATAAAATAAAACTTAAATCTAAAAGGGACACATGCAAAATCAGGGATCCTTAGGAGGCTAATAATGTAAACATTAAGCACCATAGGCATTAATGTATAAAGCAACAAATATATAATTTTAGTCTATTATAGATTAATAATATAGACAGTCTCTACACTGAACAAAAGTTCTCAAAGGCAGGTTTTCCAGTAAAACAGTGTCTTTACTGGCATCAGACATTAAAGCATTTCTAAATTCGCTGGGAAAGGCATCCACATATCTGGTTCGGTTACCGGACTGATGCTTCCTGACCACGTTCCCAGGCTTATCATCTTCCTCCTTGCTGGATGTGGTGTATTCTGGCAAAGGAACAAATAGTCCTCGTTTCTTGTGGACGCCGGGTTGTAATCTTGTCCGCCACTCCATGGACAACAGAGGGACAGTACGACAACAGAGTGGTCATGTGAGGAGTACAGGGACAGGGACTTTCCTTCTTGCCTGACAGCTTGGCGCCACACCTCAGGAATGCGATATGGTCACTGCTTAACAGCTTCTTTCCATTGTCCTGATGCCCATGTATCCTTCAACGGAACATTCAAAGGTCCAGGTGACCCAGAAAGCTGCTTAGAGGTTCCCTCTCCAAAGAGGACTGGCTGTGCTTTGCACTCTTCTCCCTTTTACAAGGTAGGACCTTGGAGACTTTACAGTGGCTTTGCCTCTGTGGTTCCTTTTTAAGAGCTCACTAAATCCTGGGAAATTGCATCCCAATATGAGAGGATAGGGGAGCTTAGGACCAATCACCTCATAAGTGTGCCCCTTTACGGTGATGCTCACACACACACACACACACACACACACACACTCTCACTCTCACTCACTCACTCACTCTCTCACTCTGGAAACGTTTTCTGTGGATCCATGAACGCAGATTACGTCAACAAGCCCTGGCCACTTTTCCACTGGCCTGGCCAGGACAGGCTCTGAGATCATGGTCTGCTCACTCCCTGATTCTATAATAGCTGGGAGTTCTCTGCCATTTAGTAACGGTTTCCCACAGTAACGGGATCTGGAATCCAGGGGTACCATCGTGCAAAAAGCTGGGTACGTAGCACCCATACTGGCAACCCCACATTCCATAGGCTCTGTTATTCTGGGACAGTCCCGCTTTATATGACCTGGCTCTTGCACTCATAGCAAACAACCCTGGCATTTTCAGCTGTGTTTCCTTCAGGAGGGGTGACAGTCGAGGTCCCAGGCCACTGGGATGCCATCTTAAATGGTCGTTCATTCCCTGGTTTCTTTTCTGGTAACTTTGTCATTTTCTTGAGGTCTCATACCGCTCCAATACTGTAATTAAATCCTCTAAATTCTGAGGATTAGCATGGATGACCCAGTGCTGCATATTCTGCTGTTGGGTTCTTATACACTAGTCAATAACCACTTTCTCTACAATCTGAGCGGCAGTGTGGTCTTCTGGCTGGAGCCAACTCTGCCCCTGTCTGGCGAGGTCTGCCACCTGCTTCCGAATTGGGAGCCCTGGTAATAGGGCCCATTCATAGAAGCACTGTGCTTTTCCAGAAGGAGTGAGACCTGTCTGGGCTAGTATGGTACTTTTAATTGTCATATTTACTTCATCAGCAGAGGATAGTTCAGCATATGCTTTGAGTCTCACACGTAAGGGCGCAAGCTTATCAGCCCAAGTATTCACTGCCCATTTTAAGTGCTGTGCCACCCTTTCAAATATTAACAAATATGCCTCTGGGCATATTTTCTTCAGACATTTTCTTCAGATGCCCGTTGATTGGGTCACTAATTGTAACATTTGCTCCTCTGTCTTTTGATGGGAGGCTAGCAAATTTACTATAGTATGGAAAAGTTCTTTCATTTTTAGAGAGGCTTGTGCATGAAATGAATTTTCATTCTTTTAAATAAAATGCCAGTTTACACAAATAAGTATGTCTTTAGCACCTCACACTGTCAACCAAGTTCAGCAAAGTAAAACAAAACACTTGTTTTTCCAGCAATGCATGGGTTTAACAGAAAAAAAAGTGTTGTTGTTTCTTTCTTTCAGCAGTACAGTGTATAAGTAGACCTCAATATGTGTGCTCTGCTCTGTTCAATTATCAGGTGTACTTGGTTACACCGCAGCCAAACCTATCTTTTGAATAGCAGATCGTATTTGAACTTATGTGAAAAAACTAAATAAGCAACTGTTTCTATTCACATTGGCAAGTTTTGCATATCACTCTACACATCAGGTTTCTCAGTCATTTAATATAAATACGGTTATTTAGGTCCACCAATCATTACTCGCATAAACCGGAATGTTAGCCTTCAAATTCTTGGCCACGCCGGAGGCGAATGTGGCGACTCAGTATCACATTTTTCCCAGTGTATGGGCCACCAAATGTAAAACGGGTACTGGAAATAATGTCTCTTAGGCAGGTTTAATGGTAATACACAGTGTCTTTTCTTGCATTAGACACTGAAGCACAGAATACACAGGCTCGGGCGGCTGGTGTCTGACTGCGCAGCGTGACCTCTGACTTCACGTCACGCTGCACAGTGCACACAGCTGGGGGCAGGGGGACCTGGGAGGAGGGAGTTGGGCAGCGATTGAGGACGCTCAACGCTGCCTAGCATTGAAAAAACAAGGTGGCTTTCTAATCCTGAAATCCCCGGGATTGGAAACTCCCAGCCAATTTTAGGTCTAAATCCCAGGATCCCGCCAATCGTGATTTTGGGATTGGCCACCCTAATATGTACTGTAAGTACAATGTAATTTTTTTATTTTGTGAAGTAATTACAGGAAACAAGTACAAGTTTTATCAGCACCCTGTCCCGCCTATTCAGGCGGCTATAGCTAAGATGCCTCTAAAGAATATAGCTGTAGGGAGGAGGAATAAATATCAGAGGATACAATAAGAGTTTTGACAATTTCATTTACAATTTTAATTTGTTTAAGAATTCAAGATGGGTTGGGTTGTTAATGTAATACTGCTATCTTTTTCTGTCCCCTTTAGACTTATATTCTTCCTGCAACTTTATTATTTCTCTTTTCTTCTCCTTTCTCTCTTGGCGTTCTTTCTTCCTCCCTATAGTTGTTATACCATCTCTTTCTTTTTACATTTTGCATAACTTTAAAGAATTTATAATGGGTGAGGGGTGTTTCATGTGATAGAGGTAGGGTGTCGTGGAGCAGTGCTGAGTGAGGGTTATTTCAATGAGTGAGGTATGGTGTCAGGGAGAGCAGTGTCGGACTCAGGTATGGAATGCCTATTGGGTGAATGCAGTCGGAGGGGCCATGCTTACGGGCATGACCAGTCTCCATAGGGGGTGTGGCTAGCTGCCACAGAGGCTTTTCCTAACCATTAGAGAGTGCATGATCTGGGCCCCTTGATAAATACATATACTAAATGCTGCTAGTGCATGCATGATGATGTACAAGATTAATAACAGCGATGCCCTGTAGATAATATGTATAATTCAAGTGAACAATGTGGAACCTGATTCCTAGAGGAGGAGGTGGGGCCCTCTAGGTGATTTCCCCCATACCCCTGTGGGCCAGTCTGACCCTGGGAAGCAGTGATGAGTCAGGTAGTTCATTAGTGAGCTATGTTGTTGAGGAATGGTCACCAGTGAGAGTACAGTACTTTTACTGTTTGAGGAATGATATAGGTTAGTAGTAGTGGGTAGAGATGCGGTATACTGCGTTGATTGAGAACTATTTCAGTGGTTGGGTTATGCAGTTGGTGAGAGTTAAAACTACTGTATACAATTATTGGGATGATTTGCAAATAATCGGGTGATCATCCTGTTTGATTAGGCATGAGCATTTTGGCCAAATGCATATAAAATGGGCAGAAACGCTCCTTTTGAGTTATCCAATGGTCAGACAGAAAATATCTATCAAAAGGTCCCGATATC
>NC_086445.1:624870032-624895032 GCF_028390025.1 Pseudophryne corroboree
ACCAGGAGACAGGCCAGTACATCAGGAGACGTGGAGGAGGCCGTAGGAGGGCAACAACCCAGCAGCAGAACTGCTACCTCCACCTTTGTGCAAGGAGGAACAGGAGGAGCACCGCCAGAGCCCTGCAAAATGACCTCCAGCAAGCCACAAATGTGCATGTGTCTACTCAAACGATCAGAAACAGACTCCATGAGGGTGGTATGAGGGCCCGACGTCCACAGGTGGGGGTTGTGCTTACAGCTCAACACCGTGCAGGACGTTTGGCATTTGCCAGAGAACACCAAGATTGGCAAATTCGCCACTGGCGCCCTGTGCTCTTCACAGATGAAAGCAGGTTCTCACTGAGCACGTGACAGACGTGACAGAGTCTGGAGACGCCAAGGAGAACGTTCTGCTGCCTGCAACATCCTCCAGCATGACTGGTTTGGCAGTGGGTCAGTAATGGTGTGGGGTGGCATTTCTTTGGGGGGCCACACAGCCCTCCATGTGCTCGCCAGAGGTAGCCTGACTGCCATTAGGTACCGAGATGAGATCCTCAGACCCCTTGTGAGACCATATGCTGGTGCGGTTGGCCCTGGGTTCCTCCTAATGCAAGACAATGCTAGACCTCATGTGGCTGGAGTGTGTCAGCAGTTCCTGTAAGACGAAGGCATTGATGCTATGGACTGGCCCGCCCGTTCCCCAGACCTGAATCCAATTGAGCACATCTGGGACATCATGTCTCGCTCCATCCACCAACGCCACGTTGCACCACAGACTGTCCAGGAGTTGGCGGATGCTTTAGTCCAGGTCTGGGAGGAGATCCCTCAGGAGACCATCCGCCATCTCATCCGGAGCATGCCCAGGTGTTGTAGGGAGGTCATACAGGCACGTGGAGGCCACACACACTACTGAGCCTCATTTTGACTTGTTTTAAGGACATTACATCAAAGTTGGATCAGCCTGTAGTGTGTTCTTCCACTTTAATTTTGAGTGTGACTCCAAATCCAGACCTCCATGGGTTAATAAATTTGATTTCCATTGATAATTTTTGTGTTATTTTGTTGTCAGCACATTCAACTATGTAAAGAACAAAGTATTTAATAAGGATATTTCATTCATACAGATCTAGGATGTGTTATTTTAGTGTTCCCTTTATTTTTTTGAGCAGTGTATATGTATATATATATATATATATATATATATATACACACACACACACACACACATACAGTTCAGTATACTACGTCAGTACTGCACCATGCGGTCAATTTCAAATGAACTCCCCTAGTCGCTTCTTTCAAATGACATTTCAGGCTTTAATTCCCGTTTCCAGGCAGTGGGAATTAAAGCCCAAAACGACACTTTAAAGAAACCTATGTGAGTTTCTTTGAAATTGACCCCTGGAGGAGAGCGCAAGCTAATTGGTTGATTGAAATAGAAAAACGCAGGCGTGTCCAAGCGTTTGCAGGGCGGGTGTCTGATGTCAATTCCGGGACCTGACAGGCTGAAGTGATCGTAGCGGCTGAGTAAGTTCTGGGCAACTCAGAAACTGCACAAAACTTTTTTGTAGTGCTCAGCTGCACATGCGTTCGCATGCTTGCAAAACAAAAATACACTCCCCTATAGGCGGTGACTATCTGATCGCAGCGCTGCAAAAAATAGCTAGCGAGCGATCAGGTCTGAACGACCCCCATAGAATAATACCACAGTTTAAAAATATAAAACATATACTTATTATACAATTATAATACACACGGCCGGTGTTAGCAAATATTACATCACAGGGCCTAATTCAGACCTGATCGCTGTTCGATGCGCATGCAAGCAGCATTCGCAAGCGAACGCGTCGCAAGAGTGCAAACTCACACCCACCTTGCAAGGGTGCACACAAGTGTGTAATGCAGTGCAAAAAAAGAGGTGTATACTATTCTGAGCCGCACAGGAGTGTTATGTATGCAAGGTTGCTAATTGCATCGCTAGCAGCATGAGGTTTTTTGTAAATGTGCGTTGCATTCGCTAGCTAGAGTTACTTTGTGTACGTGTGCGTTGCATTCGCTAGCTAGCAAATAATCGCACAATGGGGTGGGGTTTTTTGTTTTGTTTTTTAAGCAATCAAATGTATAAACAATTACCATAAGGAATTGTAATGTGATTGATCAATTAAGTCATCAAACACTGCAAAATGTAGTGTTTGTCAACATAATTGCTCTGGTATCCGGACGGCTTATCGAACCTGCAAAGACCGACAACCAAGAGATCGACAACCTAAAATCGAACTTAACTTGATCGACAACACTAAAAGGTCGACAAACATTACATCGACAACAACAATAGGTCGACAACAGCATGTCCGACAACAAAACAACACCGACAAACACAACATAGACACATGACAACATCGACAACATGTTCACAGACAAAAGAAAACATAGAACGGAAATATCACAGACATCACAATCATCGACAACAAACATATAGACATTCAAACTGATCGACACGAAACATATATACAAACCAATAGTTCGATAATACACTCATCGACAAACACAAACCTAGACAACAAGAAACATAGACAACAAATAGATCGACAACAAACAGATCGACACAACATTAATAGACATCACATGGAACAGACACACCGTAAGATAGACAAACATAAAGGTCGACAACATTAAAACAGACAACAAACAGATCGACACAACATTAATAGACATCACATGGATCAGACACACCGTAAGATAGACAAACATAAAGGTCGACAACATTAAAACAGACAACAAACAGATCGACACAACATTAATAGACATCACATGGATCAGACACACCGTAAGATAGACAAACATAAAGGTCGACAACATTAAAACAGACAACAAACAGATCGACACAACATTAATAGACATCACATGGATCAGACACACCGTAAGATAGACAAACATAAAGGTCGACAACATTAAAACAGACAACAAACAGATCGACACAACATTAATAGACATAACAATAATAGACCTACCAATATTTCTACACTTTCCTCTTATGCGTGGAACTACAAGTACAAGGCTGACCGCCAAGCTCCCACAAGCCTTTACCCACTGCCGTCAATTATTCCCTGCATGGTACACTAGCCCCCCCCATCCCTGCGCACCCCATCAGGCGTCTTGCATTAGACGCTACCCCCGCTAATAGATTCAGCCGCCCGACTTTCCTCTTATGCGTGGAACTACAAGTACAAGGCTGCCCGCCAAGCTCCCACAAGCCTTTACCCACTGCCGTCAATTATTCCCTGCATGGTACACTAGCCCCCCCCCATCCCTGCGCACCCCATCAGGCGTCTTGCATTAGACGCTACCCCCGCTAATAGATTCAGCCGCCCGACTTTCCTCTTATGCGTGGAACTACAAGTACAAGGCTGCCCGCCAAGCTCCCACAAGCCTTTACCCACTGCCGTCAATTATTCCCTGCATGGTACACTAGCCCCCCCCATCCCTGCGCACCCCATCAGGCGTCTTGCATTAGATGCTACCCCCGCTAATAGATTCAGCCGCCCGACTTTCCTCTTATGCGTGGAACTACAAGTACAAGGCTGCCCGACAATCTCCCACAAGCCTTTACCCACTGCCGTCAATCATTCCCTGCATGGTACACTACCCCCCCCCCCCCATCCCTGCGCACCCCTCTATTTCTGGACGTACACTCCTATGTGTTCTCTTCACACCCCACCCCCCTGCACCCCATCAGGCGTCTTGCATTAGACGCTACCCCCGTTGATAGCTTCAGCCGCCCGACTCTCCTCTTATGCCTGGAACTACAAGTCCAAGGCTGACCGCCAAGCTCCCACAAGCCTCTTATGCCTGGAACTACAAGTCCAAGGCTGACCGCCAAGCTCCCACAAGCCTCTTATGCCTGGAACTACAAGTCCAAGGCTGACCGCCAAGCTCCCACAAGCCTTTACCCACTGCCGTCAATTATTCCCTGCATGGTACACTAGCCCCCCCCATCCCTGCGCACCCCATCAGGCGTCTTGCATTAGACGCTACCCCCGCTAATAGATTCAGCCGCCCGACTTTCCTCTTATGCGTGGAACTACAAGTACAAGGCTGCCCGCCAAGCTCCCACAAGCCTTTACCCACTGCCGTCAATTATTCCCTGCATGGTACACTAGCCCCCCCCATCCCTGCGCACCCCATCAGGCGTCTTGCATTAGACGCTACCCCCGCTAATAGATTCAGCCGCCCGACTTTCCTCTTATGCGTGGAACTACAAGTACAAGGCTGCCCGACAATCTCCCACAAGCCTTTACCCACTGCCGTCAATCATTCCCTGCATGGTACACTACCCCCCCCCCCCATCCCTGCGCACCCCTCTATTTCTGGACGTACACTCCTATGTGTTCTCTTCACACCCCACCCCCCTGCACCCCATCAGGCGTCTTGCATTAGACGCTACCCCCGTTGATAGCTTCAGCCGCCCGACTCTCCTCTTATGCCTGGAACTACAAGTCCAAGGCTGACCGCCAAGCTCCCACAAGCCTCTTATGCCTGGAACTACAAGTCCAAGGCTGACCGCCAAGCTCCCACAAGCCTCTTATGCCTGGAACTACAAGTCCAAGGCTGACCGCCAAGCTCCCACAAGCCTTTACCCACTGCCGTCAATTATTCCCTGCATGGTACACTAGCCCCCCCCATCCCTGCGCACCCCATCAGGCGTCTTGCATTAGACGCTACCCCCGCTAATAGATTCAGCCGCCCGACTTTCCTCTTATGCGTGGAACTACAAGTACAAGGCTGCCCGCCAAGCTCCCACAAGCCTTTACCCACTGCCGTCAATTATTCCCTGCATGGTACACTAGCCCCCCCCATCCCTGCGCACCCCATCAGGCATCTTGCATTAGACGCTACCCCCGCTAATAGATTCAGCCGCCCGACTTTCCTCTTATGCGTGGAACTACAAGTACAAGGCTGCCCGACAATCTCCCACAAGCCTTTACCCACTGCCGTCAATCATTCCCTGCATGGTACACTATCCCCCCCCCCTCCCTGCGCACCCATACTAAACAAATTAAATCATGTTTATGTCTCCCGTACACCCCTATCTGTAGACTCCAAGTCTCTTACATACAAACACCATACTAATCCGAGTCACATAAAGTTCACCACTTATCTTATTGTCTCCTCCAGACCCCATGTCTCTCCTGTCAAAACCTTTGAATGATCACGCACCCAAGAACATGTTGGGTGCGTGTTGTTTTCAAACTCCAAATAATAAACCCCCCCCCCCCCCCAGACTATTCTATGCACCCTCATTGAAGTCATCACCCTTCCCAAATTTACACCCCCCCAATCCATCCAAAATGAAAAGCTTCCTCCGCTAATTTCCAAATCAAATACCCTCCTCTAAAGCATTGAACTACAAGTCCAAGGCTGCCCGCCAATCTCCCACAAGCCTTTACCCACTGCCGTCAATTATTCCCTGCATGGTACACTAGCCCCCCCCATCCCTGCGCACCCCATCAGGCGTCTTGCATTAGACGCTACCCCCGCTAATAGATTCAGCCGCCCGACTTTCCTCTTATGCGTGGAACTACAAGTACAAGGCTGCCCGACAATCTCCCACAAGCCTTTACCCACTGCCGTCAATCATTCCCTGCATGGTACACTATCCCCCCCCCCTCCCTGCGCACCCATACTAAACAAATTAAATCATGTTTATGTCTCCCGTACACCCCTATCTGTAGACTCCAAGTCTCTTACATACAAACACCATACTAATCCGAGTCACATAAAGTTCACCACTTATCTTATTGTCTCCTCCAGACCCCATGTCTCTCCTGTCAAAACCTTTGAATGATCACGCACCCAAGAACATGTTGGGTGCGTGTTGTTTTCAAACTCCAAATAATAAACCCCCCCCCCCCCCAGACTATTCTATGCACCCTCATTGAAGTCATCACCCTTCCCAAATTTACACCCCCCCAATCCATCCAAAATGAAAAGCTTCCTCCGCTAATTTCCAAATCAAATACCCTCCTCTAAAGCATTGAACTACAAGTCCAAGGCTGCCCGCCAATCTCCCACAAGCCTTTACCCACTGCCGCCAATCATTCCCTGCATGGTACACTCCCCCCCCCCCCCCCCCCATCCCTGCGCACCCCTCTATTTCTGGACGTACACTCCTATGTGTTCTCTTCACACCCCACCCCCCTGCACCCCATCAGGCGTCTTGCATTAGACGCTACCCCCGTTGATAGCTTCAGCCGCCCGACTCTCCTCTTATGCCTGGAACTACAAGTCCAAGGCTGACCGCCAAGCTCCCACAAGCCTCTTATGCCTGGAACTACAAGTCCAAGGCTGACCGCCAAGCTCCCACAAGCCTCTTATGCCTGGAACTACAAGTCCAAGGCTGACCGCCAAGCTCCCACAAGCCTTTACCCACTGCCGTCAATTATTCCCTGCATGGTACACTAGCCCCCCCCATCCCTGCGCACCCCATCAGGCGTCTTGCATTAGACGCTACCCCCGCTAATAGATTCAGCCGCCCGACTTTCCTCTTATGCGTGGAACTACAAGTACAAGGCTGCCCGACAATCTCCCACAAGCCTTTACCCACTGCCGTCAATCATTCCCTGCATGGTACACTATCCCCCCCCCCCTCCCTGCGCACCCATACTAAACAAATTAAATCATGTTTATGTCTCCCGTACACCCCTATCTGTAGACTCCAAGTCTCTTACATACAAACACCATACTAATCCGAGTCACATAAAGTTCACCACTTATCTTATTGTCTCCTCCAGACCCCATGTCTCTCCTGTCAAAACCTTTGAATGATCACGCACCCAAGAACATGTTGGGTGCGTGTTGTTTTCAAACTCCAAATAATAAACCCCCCCCCCCCCAGACTATTCTATGCACCCTCATTGAAGTCATCACCCTTCCCAAATTTACACCCCCCCCAATCCATCCAAAATGAAAAGCTTCCTCCGCTAATTTCCAAATCAAATACCCTCCTCTAAAGCATTGAACTACAAGTCCAAGGCTGGCCGCCAATCTCCCACAAGCCTTTACCCACTGCCGTCA
This sequence comes from Pseudophryne corroboree, assembly GCF_028390025.1. NCBI lineage: Eukaryota > Metazoa > Chordata > Amphibia > Anura > Myobatrachidae > Pseudophryne > Pseudophryne corroboree. The sequence continues at coordinate 624,877,088 of NC_086445.1, forward strand.
ATCATTCCCTGCATGGTACACTACCCCCCCCCCCTCCCTGCGCACCCATACTAAACAAATTAAATCATGTTTATGTCTCCCGTACACCCCTATCTGTAGACTCCAAGTCTCTTACATACAAACACCATACTAATCCGAGTCACATAAAGTTCACCACTTATCTTATTGTCTCCTCCAGACCCCATGTCTCTCCTGTCAAAACCTTTGAATGATCACGCACCCAAGAACATGTTGGGTGCGTGTTGTTTTCAAACTCCAAATAATAAACCCCCCCCCCCCCCCAGACTATTCTATGCACCCTCATTGAAGTCATCACCCTTCCCAAATTTACACCCCCCCCAATCCATCCAAAATGAAAAGCTTCCTCCGCTAATTTCCAAATCAAATACCCTCCTCTAAAGCATTGAACTACAAGTCCAAGGCTGGCCGCCAATCTCCCACAAGCCTTTACCCACTGCCGCCAATCATTCCCTGCATGGTACACTCCCCCCCCCCCCCCCCCATCCCTGCGCACCCCTCTATTTCTGGACGTACACTCCTATGTGTTCTCTTCACACCCCACCCCCCTGCACCCCATCAGGCGTCTTGCATTAGACGCTACCCCCGTTGATAGCTTCAGCCGCCCGACTCTCCTCTTATGCCTGGAACTACAAGTCCAAGGCTGACCGCCAAGCTCCCACAAGCCTCTTATGCCTGGAACTACAAGTCCAAGGCTGACCGCCAAGCTCCCACAAGCCTCTTATGCCTGGAACTACAAGTCCAAGGCTGACCGCCAAGCTCCCACAAGCCTCTTATGCCTGGAACTACAAGTCCAAGGCTGACCGCCAAGCTCCCACAAGCCTCTTATGCCTGGAACTACAAGTCCAAGGCTGACCGCCAAGCTCCCACAAGCCTCTTATGCCTGGAACTACAAGTCCAAGGCTGCCCGCCAATCTCCCACAAGCCTTTACCCACTGCCGCCAATCATTCCCTGCATGGTACACTCCCCCCCCCCCCCCCCATCCCTGCGCACCCCTCTATTTCTGGACGTACACTCCCATTCTTCTCATACCTCCCCCTGTACCCCTTTATGTGCCTCTAATGAGACTCTGGCACCCACAAAGTTATTTCTATTGCGTGTCGCTACAAGTCTCATTCCAGACCATGAACAATCGTATGACGGCACTCTCCATATATTATTGACAAACCTCTCTAAGTATACATTTTTTATATTTTATACTAGTATAGGTATGTATCCTAATAAAAGTTTTTTATTTAAATCCAATCAATATCCCAACGTTTTACCCTTTAAAAATATTTGTTAATTTTAACCCTCCCACTTATTTAAATTTAAAGTTTTGGTCATTGGTTACATTTGAATATATTTTAACTCTCCTCCCTCTTCAAAATGCTATAAAGAGTTACTCTTAGCTCAGGTCTACATAATCGACATTCATCCAGCCTTCTGATCAAGTACTCATTCGTATTTCAACTATGGCTGATGAACCTTCATGTCGTTTGGTTCCTTCTACAAGAGGAATGCTCTTAAACATAGACGGATATCTTTTGGCAAAAAACAAGCAGCGTGGTGATGTCGTCTATTGGCACTGCACAGAGAGGAAGACCGGCCCTTGTTCATGTTTTGCAAAGACGACCATTGTTGCAGGACAGCACCAACTTAATACTCATGGAGAACATACTCATACTCCGAAGGCTGAAAAAACAGATGTTGCCATTGCCAAGGCATCAATAAAGCAACGTGCAAGGGATACCAATGATCCACCATCTGTAATAATTCAAGCGGTTACTGCCCAAATGCCGTCTACTAGTGCTGCCTGTCTTCCTAACAGTGAATCCCTCCGTAAACTTGTGAAAAGGGTAAGGAGAGCGGATTGCCCACCTGAGCCAACCACACTCGATGATATTGATATCCCACATAATTTGGAATACATTGATGGGATAAAATTTCTTGGAAAGGACAGTACTTTCCACAACGAAAGGACACTATTATTCAGTACAGAAGCTAACTTGCGGAAGCTTCATGAGGCACCGTATTGGGTAATGGATGGCACTTTCAAAACGTGTCCAACCCTATTTAGACAAATATACTCAATTCATGCTATGGTTGGCACAGATGACAGTACGCAACGCTTCGTCCCACTGGTCTATGGATTGCTTAGTAGCAAAAGTGAGGTTTGTTATATCCGTTTTTTAGAAGACCTACAGGATTATGCACAGGAATATGATATTCTATTTTCTCCTCTTTACATTTTGACAGATTTTGAGAATGCTGCAATACAAGCAGCTAAACAAGTTTTTCCGAGTAGCACACATAAGTGTTGCTTGTTTCATTTAGGTCAAAATATTTGGCGAAAAATTCAATCATGTGGCTTATCTGTACAATATGGACGTGATCATGCATTTGCTATGAAACTTAGGAACCTTCAGGCACTTTCCTTCCTCCCAGCAGACGAAATCCCTGCTGCATTTGAACAATTAAAATCAGAAATGCCTCCTAATGCTGCTACATTAGTAACTTATTTTGAGGAGACATATATATTGGGGCGGCTTAGAGAACGAACCAGAAGTCAAAACAGATCTCCCCCACTGTTTCCACCATGCATGTGGTCAGTGCATGACAATATGGTTGGTGGGATTCCAAGGACCCAAAATAAGTTGGAAGGATGGCACAGGAGATGGAATATTCTCCTGGGAGAGAAAAAGTTTGGAGTCTACAAACTTATCTCCTATCTTCACAAGGAGCAACAAATGACCACCAAGCTCATTGAAAAAGTAACCTTTAATGTTGCCCGAACACCAACCAAACGTGAAAATACTGCTCGAGAAGATGCACTACAGAAATGTTTTGCCCAACTTGGTTTCATAGATTTGATGGAATTTCTAAATGCCATTGCCTTCCATCTCAAGTTGGAGTAACTTTAAAACTAATTATAAACATAGTTATTTTTTCATTTTAAAGTTAAGTTTCATATTTTCTATGGTTTATTTTTCGTTAGTTGACTTTCAATCATTTAAAATACCATAAAAAAAAAACCACTTTTCACATATTGAATTTTGGGATGCTATCATTACTGGTAAGTAGAATTTTTATAATTATAGAAATTAACTATTATTCAAGTATTTTCTACATTATGTTTTCCATTCTAAAATATACATCAATCAAAAATCTCTAGCTATATTTTAAAGATTTAAAATATAATGGTTTCCCATTTCAGTTTAGCACAGTTGTACCCATGTAATGTTTTTGATAAAGTTTCCCTTCATTAATTTTAACATAAATTTTATTAATATTCTTCAATTAAAACAATTATATTGTTTATCAAACAGATTTACAATATTTTCTATATCAAAACAAATATATATATATATTTGGTTGCACCATTTTTGAAATCCTATTTTTACTGCAACGGTTAGATTTTTTTATTTGCCTAATTCATGGTGTACATGCTGTGGTTCTCCATTTGCTGTTGAAATAAACATCCCAGCATGCACTCTCACAGGTTTGCTTTTATTATATTTAAACATGTTGTCCATGCTTGCTGGGAGGTGTATTTAAAATGCCGAAGGAAACCATGGACTAGGTAATGGTTAGGCAACCTTTGTCTCACCAACTTCTGTGTAACTAAACTACCCAGCATGCACTGCCACAGTGTTGGCATCACTATAATAAAAAAAAAGTTTACAGGCATGCTGTATGCTGTGGTTCCATAACTCATTTAGACACATGCTGTGTTATCCTGGCCTTATCCTTATGAAATAACTGTTTTTAACACAATGAGATAAATTCTAATTTATGTATAAACTGTAAAAATGCAAAACACTGATAGGTATTAATTAAATTTTTAATGTTTTCTTGTGCATGTAACATACTAAATATTATGATTGGTTAATAACAATCTTACATTGTTACACCTCATTTCTCAAACAAGCAATACCCCCTTCCCTTAAATTTGATTATTTTTTTAAATTATAAAGAATTTATTAGCACACAAATGTCAATATAGTATAGTAGACACTAACTCTAAATTGATGTAACTGTAATGGTCTGCATGCAGGCTCAATCTAGCAGCAGCGATAGCGATGTTCGTCACCGCGCATCGCTATCGCAGAGGGGGCTACACACGAGTGATATGTGCAGAAAATCTAATCAATCTAGTCAGATTGATTAGATTTTAGCCATGGATCTCTCCATGAGTACCCCCCTTAATATTGCTCTCTAAATTGTATACAATTTCAAAGTGCATATCAACTATTCTAAACATTTGCTAACTTTTCTGCATTGCTAATATATTTACTCAATTTTTTTAAATTAGTTTACTGTTCTGACCTCCCAATCATCATCTGCAAGCCAAAGAAGATTTTTTCTCCTTATTACTTTCCAGGTAATATGCATTTTAAAACAATTTGATGTAGATAATTTGTCTTCTATTTATGTACCTTAATCATCTGTTCTAATGTAATAGTTTAATCTTGACATTGTTAATTATATATTTTTTTCACCTAAACTAGTTATCTTGTTTGCCCTTCCAATCAACTGCAATCCGCTGATTAGGACTCCTCATTATTTGGTTTTGCGGTAACTATACCTATTGAAACAGTTTTTAGCATTTTTATATTTAGCCTGTTTACGTACTTTAATCAGCTCTTAACAAAACATATTACATACATTAAATAATATTTTTAATTTATTTCTTACATAATCTTGTTAACTGTTATGACCTTTGAAATGTCTGATATCCATATCTTCATTTTTAGATTCATTCCTTTTTTTTTTATTTAATTATAATTCTAAACTAAATTGTACTTCTAACATGAATCCTGGAATCATGTACCTTTAAAAATATTAACATATCTAAAATGAACATATTTGCTTTACCTATACACTAATATATATATTACTACACAGGACCATATCTCTAACTTTGGAAATGCCTAGTAAGGATCCACTCTCTATTGTTAATATTACATAACAATAAAATATTATTCAACTGAATATATTTATTTGAAAAAATATCATATTTAACTATATTGTTATGACAGCAATATATTTAACATTTTCCTATTGAATTATTTGAAACAATAACAAAAATAAAATGTTCTTAATTTTTATCCATCATTAATATAAACACTGTCAGATTAGGATGGCAATAGTATTTCCACATCTTCTTCAGAAACTGTGTATATTTACCAAAATATAGTACAATAAGAAAATTATACAATACGAATAAAACAGTGTAATATCTCTCAATGTTTGGGTATTAAAGTTGACAGATTTTTTCCCTTAATGTAAAATAAAAAACGATTACTCTTAGATTAACAAATATGACAAAAAAAATTTTTTTTGTTTTTATATTATTATATAGAAAACACGTAAAAAATGTTCATTTTTTAAATTTTTTTATTGAATCATCATTGTTTGTGCACACAGTGTATGACTATTTTTTCAATACAGGAAAAGAAACTTGATCCACAATGAATCCACAACAAAGAATATGAAAACCATCTTGATCCTACATAACATAATCTGATGCGGTGATATTATTCTTATTAATCTTTATTATAGAAACATATACAATATATTTTTTTCAAGATTTATTTATAAATCTATTACCAGTTATAATATGTTAACCTGTTCAAAGTTCACCCTTTAGAAAATAAAACTTTTATTCATTGAAAATACTATGTTAGCTTATTGTTTTTATTATTATTCCTCATACTTACAGCACCCTAAAACTTAAATGACGCAATATGTGGGAAATACATACGCGTGTATGTCTTTGAGGGAAACATGGGAAATGATGATAGCGTCAATTGGCTAGATGGTTTACGCCATCAAAGAACCATATATATTTGCTAATCTGATCCCATCCTTACCTTCATAATTTTAATTTACAATTCCAATTTTTTATATATCAATATTAAAAATTTACTATTTTGCGAGTTTGGAAGCAAAATTGTGTAATGTGTACATTAAACACACAAATATGTTCCGATTGGTAATCTATTCAAATATTATTGCAAATACAATTAGAATATATAAATAGTGGGAGCGCAGAATGAATCCAATATATTATTTTATTTAAAATATTAATATGTCATCCACATAAAAATGCAGTACATGAACTAGCCTAAGAAAAAACAATTGATATTATATAAATGTAAACGAGACTGCCATATCTCCTGAACAAATATGAATAAAAAACCTTTAATAAACCCTAGTTAGGGCTGCATTAATGCTTCATGAAAATCAGCCGTGCGTCCACGAGCTGAAATGATTGTAAAAAGGAGACTGCTAAAAAGTGCCTCTGTTATAAGTCACTGTCCTCCTTATACACAATAGAATCTCATTGGTAGAGAGTGTCCCAGTACTGGACTTGCGGACAACCGTGCTGTAGTATTATGTGTCAAATGGATAGTGATGGTCAAATTCAATTTGTGGTATATCACCTGATGTAGAAGCCTCTCCGTCAAAGGCGCTGTACTGAGCCGGGTTTGCTGGGGCTCTGTGCAGTGAACGTACAGCTGGTCTCGTCACCGGTGTACCATCCAGATGAACACGGTAGTTTAATTCTGCTGAAGGATGCTGTACCAGTCTGGATATGCAACAGTGTAAAAATACTGGAGCAGCAGATTCTCCGTCCGCTGGTGGAAAAATCTGTATTAATTGCGGCTACGGTCCACTGGATGCATGCGGGTCACAGGGTGTTAAGAGAATATAGCAGTCCAAATGAGGTACTTCAAAGGAGTACCTTAACGCGTTTCTCGTCCCACAACGCTGGCCGTTTCATCAGAAGGAAATGAATTTTATTTCATTTCAAAGGTACTCCTTTGAAGGACCACATTTGGACTGCTATATTCTCCTGACACCCTGTGAGCCGCATGCATCGAGTGGACCGTAGCCGCAATTAATACGGATTTTTACACCAGCGGAGGGAGAATCTGCTGCTCCAGTATTTTTACACTGTTGCATATCCAGACTGGTACAGCATCCTTCAGCAGAATTAAACTACCGTGTTCATCTGGATGGTACACCGGTGACGAGACCAGCTGTACGTTCACTGCACAGAGCCCCAGCAAACCCGGCTCAGTACAGCGCCTTTGACGGAGAGGCTTCTACATCAGGTGATATACCACAAATTGAATTTGACCATCACTATCCATTTGACACATAATACTACAGCACGGTTGTCCGCAAGTCCAGTACTGGGACACTCTCTACCAATGAGATTCTATTGTGTATAAGGAGGACAGTGACTTATAACAGAGGCCCTTTTTAGCAGTCTCCTTTTTACAATCATTTCAGCTCGTGGACGCACGGCTGATTTTCATGAAGCATTAATGCAGCCCTAACTAGGGTTTATTAAAGGTTTTTTATTCATATTTGTTCAGGAGATATGGCAGTCTCGTTTACATTTATATAATATCAATTGTTTTTTCTTAGGCTAGTTCATGTACTGCATTTTTATGTGGATGACATATTAATATTTTAAATAAAACAATATATTGTATTCATTCTGCGCTCCCACTCTTTCTTTTTTCACACTCACTTTGATCCATTGTTGGGGCAGCCCGCCCACAACTGGTGAGCAGCCGCCTGAATCCAACCACATATAGTGTGTGTATTGTAGAGCGCCAATCTTTTGTATATATTTTTAGAATATATAAATGCATTGTTAAGCAAATGCAAATTATTAACAATACAAAACTTGCATTAATTTTTTTGGGATATTATTAGAATATAATATATATATATATGCATGAACAATCACTGTAATATGGAATATGTGTCTGTACATATATTTTCTCTATTTTTATCTTGAACATATTAGTATGTGAACCCCACCAACATGAACAAAACAAAACAAAACAAAATAAATTTAGAACATTTTCAGGAATGCACGACTTGAAGTATCTCAGAAAGTATATTCCTATTATCGATTTGTCTTTTCAAACAGGACACATGGATGACTCTGTATCCCTCTGTCTTCAGTTCCTTCACCCTGGCTCGCAAGACCGTTTGTGACATATCTAAAAATGAAGTAAAACAGGTAAGTTCTTGAAAGTTAATTTCCATACTTTTGTCCACCTTATCTTTAACTGTAGTCTTCATTTTAAAAGAAATGCAAGGTTTAAAGGTAACAACCCTAATTATAATAAAATATTACAATATATATTTCTCATTGTGACTCTAGATCAGTAGTGCACCGAAGATTTTTCCATCATTGGTATTAACAATGGTAAAGTTAAAGATATACAAGCACTATAGTAATGGGTTCCATCATAAATTATGTTTCACGGCACAGACAAAATTATCATGTCCAAACAACCCCAAAATATTCCAAAAATCCCCATTCAATGGAAGCACTACTGACTAATAAAATACATTCTGAAAGAATGCATTTCTTTGACAAAGCAATGCCGTATTTCTGAGTTTAATTTATTAGTCTGCGGTGCCGATGTTTGATGTATGTATATATATATATATATATATATATATATAGTGTCAGTTTGTACTGTGCTCCAAACAATAAATACAATATGCTGCAGTGACCTCCTCGTCAGCTTGGCATAAGATGACTATGTAGATGAAAGGTAATCGGCTGCACTCACACTGCCGTATTCAATGATGCAAAAAGTGTCCCTTTATTGCCTACATGTTTTGTTAAAAATCCCCTTCTTCAGGGACAGATTTCTGTCCAAATAACTTAAAAATATCTACATATATTTAAAAGTTTATTATATCCTGTTTAACACTCTTCTTCCTTATGTCTTTACTCTTTTTTTATTTGTTTTCCTTTTATATTTCAGGCAACTTTGTCTACATGTGTGTTTCCAGAGCTCTGGTTCTCTACATAAAACAAATATATTTGTATGCTACATGCCAGCATTTTGCTTATACTCCACTCTTGTGATGTCTAAACTTGTAGCCTATAACACTCTGCTAAGACTGTATCCAAAGTAAATCAAATGATTTTTTTTTTTTGAAAAATTTACAAACCATACACAAAATGACAATAGAAAATCAATGTAGGATTAACTTAGTTTCCTATTGAGTTTGGTGATTCAAACTCGCAATTTGAATAAGAAGCCTATGGCTAAAACTAATTAAAAATAATAAATGTTAGTGTTATATGTAGGATTTTTTAAGTGCAGGATGATGATCGTTGAGTAGGGCACATTTGTTATCTTGAGGAAACACATTTTTTATGTTACGTTTTTCAAAAAAAGCATAGCACATATGTCTCACCATATTTAGTTATCTGATAATGCAATCTATATACATTTATTCATTACCTTTAATATTTAAGCTTCATCCTCATCGTTAGCTTCCTGTCTCTTCCAATGTTGAATTTGAATATTTGCACGCTCTAATCTTACTCGAAGATCCATATTCTCATCATAGCTTGAGCTAGGTCGATAAGCCAATTGCAATCTTGAATGCACTTCTGATGCTACAGCTATGCTTCTCAAATTTGTGTTTTCAGGGCTGTATTCAGAGGGTACAGGTGCAGCGGTGGATTTATACTTTCCTGGTGCAGCGGTGGATTCTGAGGGTCCTGAGTCAGCGGGGGATTCTGAGGCAATTTGTCCAGTAGTGGATTCTGAGTGTCCTGGTTTTGGCTTCAATAAATAGGGCCCTGGTGCAGTGGTGGATACATTGAGGCCTCTATAAGCAGTGGATACATAGTCTCCATGTAAGTTGTTGTATACATAGGGTCCTGCTAAAGTGGAGGATACATAGGGTCCTGTAAAAGTAGTGGATACATAGGGTCTTGATGCAGGGATGGATACATAGGGTTCTGCTAAAATTGAGGATACATAGTGTCCTGTTACAGTCGTGGATACAGAGGGTTCTGTTGCAGTGGTGGATACATAGGGTCTTGCTAAAGTGGAGGATACATAGGGTCCTGTAAAAGTAGTGGATACATAGGGTCTTGATGCAGGGATGGATACATAGGGTTCTGCTAAAATTGAGGATACATAGTGTCCTGTTACAGTCGTGGATACAGAGGGTTCTGTTGCAGTGGTGGATACATAGGGTCTTGCTAAAGTTGAGGATACATAGGGTCCTGTAAAAGTAGTGGATACATAGGGTCTTGATGCAGGGATGGATACATAGGGTTCTGCTAAAGTTGAGGATACATAGTGTCCTGTTACAGTCGTGCATACATAGGGTTCTGTTGCAGTGGTGGATACATAGGGTCTTGGTGCAGGGATGGATGCATAGGGTCCTGCAAAAGTGGAGGATACACAGGGTCCTGTTTCACGTATGGATACATAGGGTCCTGATAATGTCGAGGATACATAGGGTCCTGTTAAAGTAGTGGATACATAGGGTCTTGGTGCAGGGATGGATACATAGGGTCCCGCAAAAGTGGAGGATACACAGGGTCCTGTTGCAGGTATGGATACATAGGGTCCTGATAATGTCGAGGATACATAGGGTCCTGTTAAAGTAGTGGATAGATAGGGTCCTGCTGCAGTGGTGGATACATAGGGTCCTGGTAAAGTGTAGGATACATATGGTCCTGTTAAAGTGGTGGAAACATTGGTACTTGCTGCAGCAGTGGATACAGAGTATACTGGTAAAGTGGTGGATACATAGGTTACTGTTGCAGTGGTGGATACATAGGGTCCTGGTAAAGTGGTGGATACATCTGTTCCTGCTGCAGGGGTGGATACAGATTCTCCTGGTAAAGTGGTGTATAGATAGGTTCCAGGTGCAGCGCTCGTTGCATACTCTCTGTGTGTAGAGCTTGTTACATAGTCTCCACGTGTACAGCTGGATACAAAGGTTCCTGCTGTAGCATTGGATATACAAGAAGGATTATCTGATCTGGACATTCTTTGTCTTTCTTCTGTCAACAGTTGCATGAAAGTGGAAATCATGCGTGTGATGGTAATAGTCTCATACTGCCATGCTAGCATTTGATTTATACTGTGCTGCATCTGTTGGTAGTTGATTGCTGCCACATTCTGTGATGAAACAAGATGATCGTAAAAATTTGCAAGAGTGACAAGTGCTTGATTCTGTTGTCTTTGTGTTGTGTTGAGAATCTGTATATTATTATTCAGCTGATTTATTTGATGTTCAATTTTTTTCATTTCTTCATTTCTATTCCTCTCAATTAGCTGCATGGCTTCCTTTAAAGAATCCTGTTGGCTAATGGTTTGTGATCTGCTAACTTCACATTCTGTGTGTATAAAAAGTTCTAGGTACAGTTAATACATCAATTTACAGACAATTTATTAAGTATAGTTAGAAGAACCAAAAAATCAAGTTATAAAAAAACCAGTATCTATTAATGATAGTGGATCTCATTAAAATCTATGTTTTATACATTAAAAAAATTTACCTTGATTTGTAGAGTCCAGGAATTGGTCTTGAAGACCATGGTCAATTACACTAGAATGTGCAGTCTCTGCATTCAATTCCACCTGGTTGGTATCTTCTGTATCAATATTACTTTTCTGGCTGTGCAATACAGGCTCCTCATTAATGTTATCCTGTGTCTGTGTGGCAGTCACCATGTTGCTTTCTATGGCTTAAAACATAATAGATAAATACCATTCATCTTAAACATAGTTTTTAACCATATTGAATATCAATGATAGTAAATTTTATTTATATTGATTAAAATAAATACCTTTATCTAACATTAAAGGGTTTAGCATGGTTGAATTTTCATCCTCCATGAAAGGATCATCCATTGTTGATTGTTCTTGCCTCATGGATGTTTCATTTACCGTGGAAGTCTCTACCGTAGTGGAACTGTGAACCACAGAAGAATATTCTTGCATCATTGATGTTTGGTCCACCGTGGAATGATCATCCACTCTTGCCGAATGTTTCAGCATTGATGGTTCGGCCACAAAGGAAGTATCATCCACTGTCGAAGTATGTTGCAGCATTGATGGTTGGTCCAACATGGTAGCATGGTCCGCTGTTGCATCATGATGCAGCATTGATGGTTCGTCCACCATGGAAGGATTGTCCAATGTTAAAATATGTGGCATCACTGATGGTTCATCCGCAGTTGAAGGAAAATTGTCTGTCATAACTGTTTTTGTTTCAGAAAAAGAAACTTTCCTTGAAATTGTTGTAAAGGAACCTGAAATAAATAATAGGTATATTTAACATTGCATACATATAAATACATAATATTTTATAGACATTACAATATTTCTAGCATTATAAAACTGTGTAAAGCATACCTCAAAAATGTATTTACTTATATTTTTATAGTAATATTTTTTAATACATATAATATTTTATTATATTTATTATTATTATTTTATTACAACAGAAAAAAGCCTTTTTGGCTCAATAATATAGCTTATAATCCAATTTTTGATTTATTTCTACAACATAGGGTAAAACATTATAGCTAGCACAATATTATTTTACAGTAGGAGGGCATGTTTATAAAATTAGAATAAGATGCTAGATAGCATGTGTGTATGTTTTTAGGTTCAACGCTAACTCAGGAAAGTAGGTAGCAATTTACAACACACTGTGGAAATATTTGACTAAAAATCTGTAAAAAAATAATGTGAGTCTAATACAAAGCTCTAACACTTATCTGTGTGGCCGGTAAGGGGGTGACAGTTAAAAATCATTACTGGTCGGCCTTGCGTGGATGAATAGTGACAAGACATAAGTGTATGGAGAAGGGTTGTCGGTAATTAGTTATATAGTAAAAAATTTCAACATGGGTTTTTAATTCTGTTTTTGTTCTCACATTCCTCGTTAAGTGATGTGTTGTGTAAGGTGCCTAGCTCAGCTACCGCTGTATTATTTGCAGGTTCCCATTCCCAATTGTTGTCCAAGTTGATCCTTAAATAGGAAGAAAAATAACTAATTAAATTAAGAAGGTTGGACTCAGGTCTACTTATTTCTCATGTCAATCTAATGACCATGTCTACATAATAAATGTTGACTTTTAGTAGCCCAATCAATGTTTATCTACCTAATGACCTCCTACATGAAAAAATTAAGTTCGGATATCTTACATATATAACATAGTGAGGGTTGCCTGTAGTCCACACATTTACAGCATTTAGAAGAGTAGCATCAGCAGCAGGATTGGGCTGATAAAGAATGGCATAATTCTCCTTTGCGCCTGCAATTTTAACCATTGGCGGCAGCAGCGTTCGTAGAATGTCCTTTATAAGTGTAATTATTGATAATCAATTACAAAGTAATCAGTTAACTTTTGGTATATCTCGTTGATAAAACGAGAGACATAAGTAAGAGATTTTAATTTAATTAATTTATTTTGATTATACTAGCATTTACTTAGCAATGAACTATTTTTTCAGCTAATAATTATATATGTATTTAAAAAAAAAAATTACATTGATTTTTAATTATGACCAAAGTATTTATTTTGGCTCAATAGAACAAAGAAATTAACAGTATATGTTTTCATATGCACTATATTTTGAAATATCTTACATAAACTATTTATTATCTAACTCACGATATAACATCATACAATATTGCAAACATTATTTACTGTTTAGTTGTAACGTTTTTACTTTTGTTTTAAATTTTTTACCAGACTGTTGCTCTTCCAAATTCTTCTGCTTTTTCTTATGTGTTTTCTTTTGATTTTTTTCTTGAGCAACCTTAAGTTCTTTAGCAAATATAAAAAATAAAATAAAAATATTACAGTTACTAAACATTTTAATATCACACACACACACACACACACACACACACACACACACACACACACACACACACACACACACACACACACACACACACACACACACACACACATTGAGTAAACCTTATCCTAAATGATGGGTTCAGGTACTATTTTGGATATACAATTTGAAAGTATTTGTACTAACTGCATATCATAATGAGATCGCATGGCGATGGTGTCCAAATTGAAGCACAGAGTGCATTTATGTTTAATATACACATTATACACAAACCCGTAAGGTCATTTTATACAATTTTTTAACATACTTTGTGCATTAAACAAAGTGTGTGTATATTTACACAATTAATTTGTTTCATATACACATTATACAAACAGCCTGAAGGTCAATTTATGTAATTTTCTTTATAATGTTGTGTATTAAAATAATTATTTTCACATTTGCCATCATAAAACAAATTTTTCACTATCTTACTCTCCCATTAAAATCTATGTGTAAAAATTTTTTCTTTTATTGATTGATATTGGGATATGGCATACTCCACCTATGTTTGTGTGTATATAGATATAGACACACACACATCTGGTGGATTGATATTTTTCATGGACAATACGATAATATATCTATCTATCTATCTATCTATCTATCTATCTATCTATCTATCTAGATATAGTTATATACATATTTATAGTTTGTAAAATAGTTACCCTGGGAACCAGTGGGTGGCCTCTCGTCATCTTGTACCATTCTAAAGTGCTCTTCTAGTTTTTTCTCCCAAACCTTTTGGAGTTTTCTTCTACACTTTATTTTATGATTTGTCTTCCTCTTACAGTCACGTAGTCTCTTTTTGCAGCTTTCAGGAGTTCGATGTATATCTCGAGCTGTAGACACAGATTTTGCTATTTCTTCCCAAGTATTATTTTTAAATTTCTGGTGTACATTAAAAGCTTCGGGACCAAATAGCTGACATGTATGATGAATAACTTGGTCAATGAGGGTGTCTGTTTCATCATCTGTGAACTTTGGGGCCCTGTGGATGCTTCCTTCATCAGGAGATTCATATTCATCATGAGAAGCATCACTGTGACTCTTCTGACTGTGAGATGTTTCAGCTTCATCTTGAGTAAGTGAGGTTCGTTTTCTGCTACCACCCTCTGCCATTTTTTAAAACTAATACAATATAAATAAAGACAAAGATTTACTAAATAATTCTATATATATGTTCTATAATTTTTTTCTATTAATCATTTATTAATTAAGAATTATGTTTTCAATTTATCTGGAGCCATGCACTGATACTTAGATGCCAAATAATTCACTAGCCTTGAAACATCAATCGATGGTAGTAAACCATCTGTTTCTCCCCATCAATGTTAAAATTATTCAAACCTGATATAGACCTTGAAAAAGGGACAGCATAGTCCAGAAACGCGTTGGTTTGCCATGCTGTGCCTTATTCCATAATCAAGACGGACAATCTCTGCATGCTTTGGGTAACATTTGTGATTCTAAACTCTGGAGCCTACTGCTTTCTCAACACCTGCGGCTCACACCAAATATAAGGGTACGATCACTTTCCTGCCTTCATTGTGAATCACAACGTGTTTGAGATTTTTTTTTTTTCATATTTTTTTTCTTTTATGAAATATTTTACATTATACATTATACATAGCAGCGGATTGGTTGCCATGGCCAACTTCTCCACTGGCTCACTTTAACACACTTTTCAATGCTTCATGAATAGATCACTATGGGAGAGACGTCATGAGATCTCTGCCATAGCAGCGCCGTACAGACACTAGAGGTCAGTAATGACCTCTAGTATCTGTCACTGGAGACGGCTACAGCGGACGCCCACACAGTCCACGGCGTCTGCTGCAGACGGGGAGCGGGCAGGCGGCGGTGACTGCGGACACAGGACGCAGCGCACTGGGCGTATGCACTGCTTGAATGCACAAATAACCGCTCATGGCAATACCAAATCAATATCAGCAGCATAACTATTTCTCAGTAACAGTGTTTTAAGTGGGATGGCCATGGGTGTGTTCAGCTGCGATGTGAAAAGTGTGAGTGGACAAATATGGTCACTAAAGGGTCTATTCATACAGAAAACGAAAACATAATTGCTACTTATCACTACACATCGCATTGCTTTGATGCGATGTATAGCTGTGATAAGTAGCAATTAATGTATACTTACCCTTAAGACGATGCGCTGCGGTGTCTAGGGCTATTGCGGTGAGGTCTGCTCCAGCGGTCCTTCCCAGCGATGCGCGGGGTACAGCGGAGGGTCACTTTGCGCATGCGCAGGGTGTTTACCTCCCGTCAGCCCGCAGTAGTTGCTGTGAGGTCGGGGGGCAGAGCCAGCGCGAGGTGCAGAGCAGTGATCGGGGAAGCATTGAGCTTCCCTGATGTCTCCGCACTACAGTTCAGGTTACGGCGTCCTGAGATGGCGAACCTGGACTCCATGGAGAAGCGGAAAGCAGAGCTTTCCACACCTTCATGAATCGCACTCACCATACAAAGGTATGGTGATGCGATTCAGGCACAGAGCGGGGGTAACGCTGGAGAAGTCAGAGACTTCTACACGTTAACCCGCTCTGTGAATTGCAGTAGGCAGAGAAAAGCCCTGTTTACCGCCAAAAAAAGGTCTTTTCAATGCTACATGAATAGACCCCTAACTGTGCTATGGGAGACCATATATGGTTTCAGTCATAGATGGCCATCCTAGCTTTCCATGAAAGACCCGCTGACCAATCAAAGATCAGGGGTGGTGAGTCACGGGTGCTGTGGTCTAAACTACGATCGTTATAAAAAAAAAATATATATATATATATATATATATATATATATATATATATTTTTATAACATACATAAATATTGGTTTAGGCTGAGACAGTGATGTACAGAAAACATAGGTTCTCCACCATCGCTGGGAAAAGTATTCTACATCGGTCATAAACCTTGAATTAATTTGATTCATAGATGAACGATAGTCATCCCTAGTGTATTTATCTATGTGGGATAGCACAAATGTATGTTGTGACAATGGCCCTCATTCCGAGTTGTTCGCTCGGTATTTTTCATCGCATCGCAGTGAAAATCCGCTTAGTACGCATGCGCAATGTTCGCACTGCGACTGCGCCAAGTAACTTTACTATGAAGAAAGTATTTTTACTCACGGCTTTTTCTTCGCTCCGGCGATCGTAATGTGATTGACAGGAAATGGGTGTTACTGGGCGGATACACGGCGTTTCAGGGGCGTGTGGCTGAAAACGCTACCGTTTCCGGAAAAAACGCAGGAGTGGCCGGGGAAACGGTGGGAGTGCCTGGGCGAACGCTGGGTGTGTTTGTGACGTCAACCAGGAACGACAAGCACTGAAATGATCGCACAGGCAGAGTAAGTCTGGAGCTACTCTGAAACTGCTAACTCGTTTGTAATCGCAATATTGCGCGTACGTCGGTCGCAATTTTAAGAAGCTAAGATTCACTCCCAGTAGGCGGCGGCTTAGCGTGTGTAACTCTGCTACATTCGCCTTGCGAGCGAACAACTCGGAATGAGGGCCAATAATCCTTCCTCACATCCAAGACACAGTTGCCACACCCTGCTGGGCTCTGCAATGTGATAAGGGTTGGGTGACATAGCTGTGTATCTGTGCAGTGATGCTAGATGTCTTTAGCATGATGAACAGGCAGCCAAGCATGGAGTTTAATCGGCGCCATTTTGTAATTGGGAACGTACTGTCAGTCACTCTGACTGCAAAACGGCAATAAAACACAGCTATGTTATCACAAAACCAGATAAGTTTACAAAGCCAGATAAAACTGTTCCAGTAACTGTAGTACGATTGGTTGTAATGGATGCAGGGCCGAGGTGTGGTATGGTTAGCAGAGGGTATCTTTAAGATGGATGTAACACATTAATGTAGATTGCTGCATTTGACTGTCAGAAGGAGTTAATCTAAAAAAACCAAGCAGCTAGTGATAGTGAACTCGGTATTATGTAGATCTTGAGGAGGAAACATTTATAAAGAGTGTGTGTGTTTTGTATTTGTCTGAAACGACCTATATTTTGTTCTAACTGTGAAGAATAGAATTAGATGAAAGTTTGAAATTTACCTTAACAGGAAATACAATTATCTTATTGTAAAAAATCAATAGAATACAGCATACCCGGTTTAGTGGTCTCTGACGCAGTGGGTAAATACAGATTACTTACGCTGACACTCATGAGCGCTGTTCTCAAAATGGCGCCTAAGCAAGGGTC